>NW_028096449.1:0-1353 GCF_014824575.4 Sturnira hondurensis
TGTCCTTTATAGACGTTTCTTGATTTGTCCCAGCCCCTTCTTTCCCCCATTAGCCTTTTCCTCCCTCCCCTCTAGTTACTGTCGGTTTGTTCATTATTTCCAAGCTTCTGGTCCTATTTACCCTCTTGTTTGTTTTAGTGATTATGTTCCACATGTGGCTGAGATCATGTGATATTTGTTTTAGCTGCCTGGCTTATTTATTTGCATTCTCTTTATTTTCTTAATTATTCATTTGTTACATTCTTTCTGTTGTCCTGGCAGGTTTTTTTGTTTTCTGTATTCTTTCTCTTTTCTCCTGTTTAAAGTTTCTGTGTTCTCTTTGCTCTTTGCTTGGTTTTTCTGCTTTCTCTCTATTCTCTCATTATTTTCTCTCTTCTGTTTTCTTTGTTGTTAATACTGATTTCTATTTTGTGCATCCCCAGTGTTTTTCCTCGTTTCTTTCCTTTTCTGCATGTCTTTTGTTCTCACCTCATTCTGTTTCATGCATATTTTTTCACTTATTATATTTATTATCGTTGCCTTTTCTCTATCGTGTTCTGATTTCTTGGTTTCTCCACTTTGCTTCCCCTGTTTTGCCATCTTGTTTTCATTTTAATGTTCTCTTCTTTCTCTTCTCTATATCTCCATTTCCTTTTTCTTTTCATTTATTTCATGTCTCTGTTCCCTGGGTTTTGTCTGTTATCTCTGCTTTCTCTGGCTTCAATGTTCTCTCATTTCTCTTCACTTACTCTCTTTTCTACATATTCTTTGTTCTCTCCCAGTTTCCTCAATTTTTTCCATTCTTTTTTGACACTCTCATTTTTATTTTCTTCATTTTATGTTTTTCCATTTTATTACTTACTTCTCACTCCCTGTGTTAACTGCCTATTTCCATTATCTTCTAGTTTTCTTTATTTCCTGCATTATCTCCCTTCTATCTTCATACTCTATTTTCCGAATTCTTTCCATTATTATTTCATTTTATTATTTTCCGCTGTCCCATTGCCCTCTCCTTGTTGTTTTACTTAATACATTCACTTTCTTGTCTTCTAATGCTCTCTATTTTTGTTATTTACTTTATCTTTTTCTCTCCTGCATTCTTTTTGTTCTCTTCCAATTTTCTCCACCTTTGGCATTTACACTCCTTATAAGGAATGTAAATTTACTCTCCGTTTCTGTGTTGTATTTGTTCTTTTTCTGAAGTCTCCATTTTCTACATTCTCTGAGTTGCCTGTTTTCTGTGTTCTGTGAGCATTTTTATTATGCTGTGTTTTTGTTCTTTCATCATTAAATCTGTTTTCTCCTCTTGTCATCTCTTCCCTCACATTCTGTATATTATTTTCTCATTCATTCTCTGTCTCTGTCTCTGTCTCT
>NW_028096450.1:0-835 GCF_014824575.4 Sturnira hondurensis
GACAGGAGCTGTGTGAGTCTTCGCAGGACGTCTTGGTGGAGGTACAGCCCGACGAGAGCAGCGCAGGCGGGAGGCGTTCAGTGGAACCCAGGGCAGAGGCGAGGCTCAGGGAGGTGACTGGCCCCCAGTTGCTGTGACCATGCGTGAGGGGCCGACCAGTGTGGAATATCCTTGGTGGCAGAGCTGAGACGTGTCGACTGTGTACTTGGTGTGGCTAACCCTGAGCACAGATGAGTTGGAGGGAGGGTAGGGGTTGGTCAGAAGCTGCTGTGTCTGACTTGGGGGTTTGTGCCAGATGTCGGGAGAGGGAACAAACTCAGACACCAGTTAGCAGTGCCCTACACGCAGTGGAGTCGTGTCTGAAACCACAAAGAAACGGATCCCGGAAAAGCTCTCCTTTGGTCTTTCTGGGACGTTCCCACATTTCACTATTGTCAACGTGAACTCCATTTCGTGGTGAAATTCCCACGAGACTAGGACGAGCTGCGGGGGTTTTCCTCCCCCCACCCCGTCACCAGCTGGACACGGGGAGAGATGCCTTTCTGCACGTCACCGCCGACGCTTGCACACCCCTTTCCCAGAAGCCCCTGGGAGCAGGGCTGCCCTCTTGTCCGAGGATCGCGGGCTCGGCAGATGCGTGCACGGCTGAGAGTGTTCACCGGGAGCGGAGATTTAGCCGGATTCCTTCCACAACTAACTGGAAGCCCGGTGGCAGCTAATTGGCTTTATCTGCACCTGATTTCACACGAAACACCATTTACTTAGAGGAGTGCATAGGCCATGTGTCCTGTACTCTCGGGCGTAAGAAAGCGTAGTTCCTGCCAGCACCCTCTAG
>NW_028096451.1:0-560 GCF_014824575.4 Sturnira hondurensis
CAGGATGCTCACAGAAATGGATGAGTATGGTCACAAAATAGAGGACAAAGTGGAGGCTATGAAAAGTGAAATAAAGGAAAATATACAAGGAACCAATAGTGAAGGGAAGGAAACTGGGACTTAAATCAATACTTTGGAGCAGAAGGAAGAAATAACCATTGGAGCAGAACAGAATGAAGAAAGAATTTTAAAAAAATGAAGAGAGGCTTAGGAACGTCCAGAACAGCTTTCAACATTCAAACATCAGAATCATAGGGGTGCCAGAAAGAGGAGAGGAAGACCAAGAAATGGAAGTTATTTGAAAAAGTAATGAAGGAGATCTTCCCCAATCTGGCAAAGAAAATAGACTTTCAGAAAGTTTAGGAAGCTCAGAGAGTCTCAAAAAAGTTGGACCTAGGGAAGAACACACTGAGGCTTATATTAATTACATAACCCAAGATGAAAGATCAGGAGAGAATCTTAAAAGCAGTAAAAGAAAAGAAGACTGTTACCTCCAAAAGAATTTCCGTAAGACTATTAGCTGATTTCTCAAAAGAAACCTTACAAGCAAGAAGGGGCTG
>NW_028096452.1:0-629 GCF_014824575.4 Sturnira hondurensis
AGTGGGAGGAGGAGAAGGGGGGAGAAGGTACAGAAAACAGCATAGACAGTAGATAGAAAATAGGGGGGAGGGCAAGAATAATGGGGGAAATATAGAATCTAAAGAACATAAGACATGTGGTTATAAACTAAGGGGGGAGAGAATGGTGGGGGAGTGGTGTGCAGGGTGGAGGGGAATGAAGGGAGGGAATAGAACAACTGTAATGGTATAATCAATAAAATATATTTAAAAGGGCTATATCATGCTAAAACATGGAAGATTTCAAGGAAGAATTAAACAAAACAATGGCTCATATGGAATTGCTGGAGCAGACAGTACTATGGGTGAAGCAAGAAACTGGAGAAACAGAAAATCTCAGTGGTGCCAGGATGTGAGAAAAGGCAAACTGAAGAGGAGGGCTTTAAGAGTTTAAAGCCCTGGTACACTTGAAGACCTGCAGGTCACCACCCATTTTTCCTAAACTGACATAAAGACAATCATACCATCCTAACAGGAATATCATAGCTAGCATTCATCAGACTGTGCAAATCCAAAGTTTTATTGTTTTCTTTAAATATACTACCTTCTTAATTCTCTGAATAACACTATAAATAAAGTAGGTCTCATTACTGTCTAAATTTTGCAGGTGA
>NW_028096453.1:0-1239 GCF_014824575.4 Sturnira hondurensis
ACCATGCTGTACCCTGAAACTAACACAAAATAATATTGATTACAAAATGTAGTTGAAAGTAAATATTTTACAAACCAGTAGATGAGTGGATTTAAAAACTGTAGTACATTTACACAATGAATATTACACAGAAGAAAGAAAGGAGGAATTCCTACTTTGTTCAACTCCATGGATGGACCTGGAGACTATCACGCTGATTCACATAAGCCAGTTGGTGAAAGAGAAATAAAGCATGATCTCACTTATAAGAGGGTTCTAGTGAACAAAAAAAGTAAACTAGTGCAAAAATAGAACCAAAAACATATATTCGCAGAATGGACTGACAGTGGTAAGGGGTGAAGGGACGGGGTAACTGCTTGAAATAAAGTGAAAGGATTAGTCAAGGGACCCATGGGCATGGGCAGTGGGTCAGGATTGACTTTGGAAATAGAAGGCAAGCTGGGCAAAGAGGAACAAAGTGGGAAATAATTGGAATAACCAGAAAACATAAAAAGAGAAAAAGGAAAGAGTAAACAAGGCACACATAACAAAATAAAAAAAAGTTATTGTGGTAAATATCAAAAAAAAGAAATAACCCTTCCCCACACCATGGATGAAACTAGAAACCATTATGCTAAGGAAATCAGCTAGCTGGTGAAAGATAAATACCATACAGTCACACCTATAAGTAGGACCTAATCAAAAGAATGAACAATCAAGCCAAATGTAACCAGAACATTGAACTATAGAAGAAACTGACAGTAAACACATGGAAGCGGAGGGAGGGATAATTTATCAAAATAGGGGAAGGTACATAAAAAAACCATATGAGGGGCACATGGACAAAGTCAAAAGAGGGTAGGTTCAAGGGTGGGAGTCAGAGATGGGTGGAGTGGGGGCCATAGTGGTGTGAAAATGGAGACAATTGTATTTTAACAACAATAAATAGAAAACAAATGCAAAATAAAAGTTTGCAAAAAAACTCTCAAAAGTATATGTCATAGAAAATATAAAGTGATGAAAAATAAAATGGAAAATTGCAAGAAGTAAATAGAAAAATTAAAGTATGATTCAAATGAAGATTACTAAAGGTAGAGAATGTGGCAGCTTAAATGTCCTGAGCAAAATGAAATGGAAAATCAAAGAGTTGGTTTAATTTTGTTTCTTCGGGTCTTTTTTGTTTCACATGTAAATGGAAGCACATGGTTTTTGTTGTTATCCTTTTGACTTATTTCACTTAGCACTGTACTCTTAAGATTC
>NW_028096454.1:0-1378 GCF_014824575.4 Sturnira hondurensis
GACGAACCAGACCGCTGGAGGTCGTTGGGGTCTCAGGGACGCGAGTAAGGACAGAGGCGGCCAGACCGGCGGCAGCCATTAGCCGGCACGTAAAGACCTCGGAGCCGCGGCTGCCGCAGCGGTTGGAGCCCAGAGGCTTCCTTCCCTCTGTGCCCAGCGACAAGGGCGTCTGCCACGGAGAACTCATTGGGAGCCCCGCAACCCTGAGAAAAGTCAAGGGCAGCGGCAGCGGTGGCAGCGGTGGCAGGACGGCAGCCATTGGCCTGCGCATAAAGACCTTGGAGCCTTGGCTGCCTCAGCGGTCGGGGCCCAGAGGCTTCCCCCTGCGCCCAGCGACAGGGGCGTCTGACACAGAGGACTCATCGGGACCCCAGCACCTGTGAGTAAAGACAAAAGTGGCAGCGGCAGGGCCGGCTGCCCTCGGAAGCCAGGCACCCCAGAGTAAAGTCAAAAGCAGCAGCGGCGGGACNCAGAGTAAAGTCAAAAGCAGCAGCGGCGGGACCAGCAGCCATTGGCCGGTGCGTAAAGACCTCAGAGCTGCTGCTTCCGCAGCTTCCAGGGCCCAGAGGCTTCGGTCTACGGCCAGCGTTGGGGCGTTTGCCACAGAGGACTCAGCGGGAGCCCAGCAACTGTGAGTAAAGACAAAAGCGGCAGTAGCAGGACGGGCTGCCCTGGGCCAGCCCCAAACCCCTCAGAGCCGCCACTGCCGCTGTGTTAGGGGTGTAGAGGCTTCTGTCTTCGGCCAGTGCCACGGAGGAGGACTCGTAGGGAGACCAGCACCCAGGGGAGCATTGGGCCGGCTGCGGGGTCCCTGGAAGAGCTGGCTCCCTCCCTCACCATCTAGGCGGGGCTGGGTGGCAGAGACCTGTCTGCCTAGGTGTGCAGGGAGGGTGGCAAGGACAGGGGGCCGTGTTCAGTTGCGATCTCTGTGGTTGCCAGCCCACCAGCCTGCCAGCCCAGGAAATTTGAGAGGAGCATTGTCCTAACCAGTCAGGTTGGGGATTGGGCTGGGCTGAGAGGCACGCTTTCTGGAGAAGTTTTTACTGGAAAGTGGACTGAGGTGTTCTGTGAAGGCAGCTTGACTTGCTTCTCACCCAGCCACAGGACAGTACCAGATCCCGTGGGACCAAGGCAGCCTGTCAGGTGTGCGGGCACCCGCACCCCAGTCTGGTAGCCTGGCTGGTGGGCGGGTGTGAGCCAGCCCACAGAGGAGTCCCAACGAAACGAGAAAAACCACATTGGACAGTTTGAAACCAACAAGGAAGGAGTTTTTGTTGTTGGTTTTTTTTTTGTTTTTGTTTTCTACTTTTATTTTTAAACTATTTACAGTAATCGTATATATGCTTTAATTTTATTGTTGCTGTATCTTTCAGTACTC
>NW_028096455.1:0-1501 GCF_014824575.4 Sturnira hondurensis
GGAGGGGGAAGGGCTGAGGTGGAGTCAGCAAACTAATTGAAACCACGGGAGGAACCCAAAGCCTTGGAGTTATAGTCAAGGCCATGAGCAAAACCAGGGGACATCATGTTTGTGACCGTTACCTGAAGTGCGGGCAGTCCTATGGGATGAAGGCCTTCACTGTGGACCCGACACCACCTCCAGGCAGTCGTGTGAGAGCTGAGTCATGTGGTGGGACATCCAGCTGGTGTCACAGAGACTTGCTTCTTGTAAAAAAAAATTGCCCCCAGCATTTCATGACCAGAAATGTCAGAAGTGCAGTGTTTGTGTGAGTACAAAAGAAGACACAACAATGGGGAAAACCTGTGAGTTTTTTCTTAAAAATATTAATTTTGTTAATGTTTAGTTAATATTTCCTCCAGATACTGTGGGGATGGTCAGTGGTGCTTTGTCACCCTTTCAGCGTTAGTGACCCGGGGACGCCCTGTGCTCTCACTCATGACTATGCTGCTCCTTCCCCTTCCACGGACATTCTGATGCAGAGGAGCCCACCTTACAGAGGCCTCCACAGAAGCTTCAATGGGGCTCAGACCCATAACCTCTGGGCCCAGGGGTTTCTGTCTCACTTCCTCATCACCTGAGCCACTGTGAGTACGTTAAGCTGCTCCCACTGCCATAATCTATAGAACAGTCATAGTCGGCCTCATCCTCAGGCTGGTCCCCCATGATGGTGAGGGTGGCTTTGTTCCCAGAGATGGATCCTGAGAAACACTCAGAAACCCCAGAGTGCCAAATGTCTGTGTTGTACATGAGCGTGCGGGGATCCTGGACTGGGATCTGCTGGAACCACTTAGGATAGTGACTACTGGAGACTCACCCAGAGCTAAGACCACAGGTGAGCGTGACCTTCCCTCCTAGAGACACGGACACTGATGGCTCCTGAGTCACCACAGCCTGAGAGCTGGACCCTGAAATGAAAACAGACACTTTAGAAATGAGAAAGGAAGGCAGAAGAATTCTTCCAAAGCTGGTCTCCGAAATGTCCATGAACCTGGGCAGATAGTGAGGAGGAGGAGGAGCAGGAGGGGAGTCCCAGTCATGGTGCAAATGTATCCAGGACACTCTGGCCACACAGCTGACATTGGACACTCTGGTGGCTCTTTTATCTCCCTCAGCTCTCTAGAGGGAGGGTTTGTGTTTGGGTCCTGCTTGATGCAAATCTCAGCTCTTTATTTCCCCCCCCCCCTCACTTTGTGCATCCTCACCCAGGGTCAGCCATGGGGAGAACAGCTGGCCTGCCTGTGGGTTCTGACTTTGTGCCCTGGGAGGAAGCGCCTGCTGTGAAATATACCTCAAGCCAGTGAGCTTGTTGCCTTCAGGCTCATTAAATCTGAGTTTACTGCAGGCCCTGATCACCTCCAGTGGATCCACAGCTCCCCCTGGTGACAGCCTCAAAGAGTAGTAGCGATGGTGTGAATTATTTAGAGCAAATGTCCCATTTCCTTCAAGTATGTTGCAGTCT
>NW_028096456.1:0-650 GCF_014824575.4 Sturnira hondurensis
GGGCTTATTCTCAGTCAGGGTCAGATAGCTAAAGAGCCATAAAACTTTGAGGAAGAGACTTCTTTTTTAAAATTTTTTTAAAAGATTTTATTTATTTATCTTTAGAGGGGAAAGGAAGGAGAGAAGGAGAGAAATATCAATGTATGGTTGCCTCTCGTGAGTCCCCCGCTGGGAACTGGCCTGCAACCCAGGCCTGTGCCCTGACTGGGAATTAAACCGGGATCGTATGGTTCGCAGGCCCGCGCTCAATCCACTGAGCTATGCCAGCCAGGGCTAGGAACAGACTTCTTGCTTGGACCCTTATCATTTAAATGAGAGCATTTTAAACAAAGCAGGTTTCACAGGATTTTACATATTCTTTCTTAGGCCTGATTACCCCAGATCCCGCTCCAGCAGGCAAAGGGGCTGCACCACTTTCCCCATCATAGGTTTTTAGGCTTAAGTGCATTAGAGCCAGGAAGAGCTTCTCCCAGACGAAAATGGGGACTTGAGCTATGTCAGAATAGCGGGGGGGGGGGGGGGGGTGGCGAGGGNGGGGGGGGGGGGGGGGGGGTGGCAAGGGTCCATCACTCCCTCTTTGTTGCAGGCCTCCCCCCCCACCCAAGTTCTTCATGATGGCCTCCCAAGTGATCGTGTCTGGCTTGGGTTGC
>NW_028096457.1:0-1568 GCF_014824575.4 Sturnira hondurensis
GTGCACATGGAACATTTTCAAAGATAGACCACATGACAGGACAAAAGAAGTCTCAGCAATTTCAGGAAAATAAAAATCATACCAACCATTGTCTCTGATCACAAGGGACTCAAATTGAAAACCAACCCCACAGGAAAAAACCCAAAACACCCTAAAGCATGGAGACTGAATGGTATGCTATTAAACAACAAATGGGTCAAGATAGAAATCAGGGAAGAAATCCAAAAGCGTCTGGAAACAAATGAAAATGAACTCACAACAACCGAAAACTAATGGGACACGGTGAAGGCAGTCCTGAGAGGGAAGTTCATAGCAATACAGGCTTACCTAAAAAAAAATAGAAACATTTCAAACAAACAGCCTAACTCAAGGCCTCTAAGAACTTGAGGAACAACAACAAAGACAGCCCAAAGCAAGTAGAAGGAAGGAAATAACCAAGATAAGAGCAGAACTAAATGACATAGAGACTAAAAGCACAATTCTAAGGATCAGTGAAACAAGGAGTTGGTTTTTTGAAAAGGTAAAAAAAATAGATAAGCTTTTAAGTTGACTCATCAAGAAAAGAAGAGAGAGGACCCAAATAAACACAATCAGAAATGAAAGAGGAGAGATCACAACTGATAACACAGAAATAGAAGGAATTGTAAAAATTTACTATGTAGAACTGTATGCCAAGAAATTTGAAAACCTAGGTGAAATGGACAAATTTCTAGAAAAATATAATCTCCCAAAGTTCAATGAAGAAGAAGCAGAAAACCTGAACAGGCCAAAAACAGCAGATGAAATTGAAGAAGTAATCAAAACACTCCCATCACACAAAAGCCTTGCACCAGACATTTTCACAGGAGAATTCTACAAAGCTTTAAAGGAAGAGCTAACCCCTATTCTTCACAGACTATTCCAAAAAATGCAAAAGGAAGGAAAACTCCCCAACTCTTTCTATGAAGGAAGCATCATCCTAATTCCAAAACCACATAGAGACACAACAAAGAAAGAAAACTTCACGCGAATATCACTGATGAACAGAGATGCTAAAATCCTCAATAAAATATTGGCAAATCCCACCCAACAATACATCAAAAAGATTATACACCTTGACCAAGTGGGATTCATCCCAGGGATGCAAGGATGGTTCAATATTCATAAACAAATAAATGTAATACACCACATAAATAAAAGCAGAGACAAAAATCGAATAATTATATCAATAGATGTGGAAAAAGCTTTTGATAAGGTACGACACCCACTTATGATAAATGCACTCAGAAAAATGAGAATAGAGGTAACATTCCTCAATATAATAAAGACCATATATGAAAGACCTACAGCCAACATCATACTCAATGGGCAAAAATTAAAAGCTTTTCCACTAAGATCAGGAACAAGACAAGGTTGTCCACTTTCACCACTTCTATTCAATATAGTATTGAAAGTTCTAGCCACAGTAATCAGACAACAAAAGGAAATAAAAGGCACCGAAATCAGAAAGGAGGAAACAAAACTGGAATTGTTTGCGGATGACATGATAGTGTAGATGGAAAAGCCTATAGCCTCTACCAAAAAACTGC
>NW_028096458.1:0-1811 GCF_014824575.4 Sturnira hondurensis
ATTCTCACCGGTGTAAAGTGGTATCTCATTATGGTTTTAATTTGCATCTCTCCGATAGCAAGCAATATTGTAGAATCACAAATGCTTTTATTTTTTCCTTGTGTTTGTTGAGTAATATCATCTGCTTATTTCAAAGTTGAGTTTTTTTCTGGGTTAGAGTTATAATTTTGAAAATATTTTATTGTGGTAAAATATGTCAAACTTTGCTGTTTTAGTCCACTTTATATTTATAATTTCATTAAAGTAATCATATTCACAATGTTGTACAACTATCACTGCTATCTATTTCCAAACTTCTCAGGACAGCAAAAAGAAACTCTATACCAATTAAGTGATAACTGCCATTCCCTCTTAACTCCTGGTAGGTCTAATATACTTTCTGTCTCTATATAACCTTTTCTAGTTTCTATTCTAGAAAATTCTTAAATATAATCTGAATATCAGCAAGTGATTTATTCATGCAGCAAATATTCTTTTTATATCCTACTATATTCCAACTTTTTATGTAACAAATATCCTTTTTATATCTATTATATCTCACCATTTTTATATTCTTGTGATTACAGAAATGAGCAAAATACATGGTCCAGTACAAATAATGCTCCCCCCTGTCAGGAACCAACCAACACCCATCCCTTGACACAGTCAGGACGGATGAGATGCATCTGGACAGCAGAGGCAACAGTGGCTGGATTTCCTGTCTATCTCACCTTGCATGTCTGTCTTTGTGATTAATAGGTGGTGGGATTTTTAGACACCTATATTTAAGGTCCAATGATCTGAAGAATTCCAATGAACTTTACAAAATGATTTCTTGGCCATAGAACAAAAATCCCCCCTAATTGAGGAGCCCCTGAATATCTGAAAGTTGATGGAGTAAGAGCCCCATCCTCTACCTTGGACAGGAATATATATTAATGGAATTAGACGAATAAAGAAGCAGGAGAAGCTAGTTAACCATCACAAACTGAGCACGCAAAAACAATTACCAAGGAGTTAGAGTTCATAGTTCATAAAGAAATATTTTAGACAGAAAGATAGATAGCTAAGTTAGACACCACAAAGGCCTTATAATAAATTTCCTATAACTGCTGTTCAGTCTAGCGTATCCTTTTGACCCATGCCAAATTCTAAGAACTTTAATAGACATCTATTCATCAATAAGACATTTAAAACTCTGTACACACAGCTATTTCTAATTGTCTGATTAATGACTCTCCTGGTCAAAATAACCTTTGTTTAACATAACTGAATCTATGGAATTTCCTGTACTTTTCCTAGTTACCTCTGTATTGATTTTTTCTGCTTAACTGATCATGCCATGCACCTTTTCCTTTAATGCTATCTAACAGTCTCTATAAAAATAAAACCTAAATCAAACTCTGTGAGTTTGGTCAGACTCACAGAGGCTGGCTGTTCTCCAGCATCCAACCGGTGTCTGACTCTTCATTCGTTGCCTGCGCCGTCCATCCTTTGGGGACCCTGAGACCTGCCAAGGCTGGACCCTGGCACCCCCCTTTTTTACAAAATCTTTTATTACAAAATCATAAGCATGTAATACTCTGGCATAATAATATTATGCTCAAGGACATCATATGACATTTTAGATGAAGCATTCAAATTAAAACTATAAATTATTATGACCATATTATTACCCTACGATCCAGTTTAAGTACTATATAACTTTCAAAACCACATGGCTGTTAGTTTTTACATATATTAGCAAAATAAACAAATCTCTTTTCCAGACAATTTGTCGAAATAATCACAGCCTAAATTTATCATAGATATTTTTAATGATTCATTATTTG
>NW_028096459.1:0-520 GCF_014824575.4 Sturnira hondurensis
GAGGAACTGAATTGTCCAGCATCAGGGTAGGAGCTGGGGCAGGAGGACAGCTATCTCCCAGTGAAAAATGCTAGAAGCCATTGTTCCTTTCTGAACCCTCCACCCACAGAGCCAGAGCTGGCAGGTAGGAGCCATATCTGAGACTCCATCAATGCTCACACTGTTTGCCCTACCCTGGCGACTCCCAGAGGCTCTGCCCCACCCCAGTTATGGGGCCCACCCAAGCTGTTTCAAGTGGCTTTTCCTTATAAATGGCTTTGTCTTGGCCCATGTTTCAGATTTTCCTAAATTCTTTCAAACAAACAGCATCTGGTGTCAGCAAGCCCCAACCTATCACTCAGTTGCCCCAGACCTGGCACTAACAGCAGCTGTGAAACAGCTTTGATTCACAGCTTGGCCTCACCTGGGCAACTCCAAGCACAGCAAAAGCAGTGGCCATCTGCAATGACTTTGTAGCTTATGCTATGTGACCCTGACCTAGGATGTACTGGCTGACCTAGGATGTGCCAATAGCAATCAA
>NW_028096460.1:0-2961 GCF_014824575.4 Sturnira hondurensis
ACATGTTGTTTCTCCCACTGAAGGTATAGTCTGTTTCCTTCCCATTGAATCAATGGGGGCTTATGACTCGCCTTAGCCAACAGAAAAATGGCAGAAGTCATGTTGTGTGATTTCTGGCTCTAGACCTTCGGGGTCTTACAGCTTTCATTTTTCCTTCCATGGATCCAGCCAACATGTAATGAAGTTTGGACTAGACAACTGAATGGCAAAGGGTTCATGGACACAGAGAAAGGGAAAGAGGTTAAGAGAGAGGGAGAACTTCAGCGAGACTCTAGTCATTCCAGCCACTCCATATGAGGCACCAAACATGTAAGCAAAGCCACCCTGCATCTCCAGGCCCCTCAAAGCTTCCAGTGTCTATGCACTTCTAGCCCCTCTTCCATTTCCATTCATGGAACATAGCGTGGTAACCCATGCTACCTCCAGACTTGTCTTCCTAAACACAAACCTGAGCCTACTTTCAATCCACAGCATAATGTCCAATGTCCTCCCCAACCTCACCCCAGTATTCTTCTCTTGTGTTACCTCCAGTCATTCTTAAGCACAGGTGACCAGGTCACTCGCAATCTCCTGCCAGAGCTGTGAGTTGGTTTCAGGTCTCCGTGCCTTTGCACGTGCTGCTGTCTCTTTCCAAATTGCCCTACTCTCACCAGAAAACATTTAAACATCCTGCAGGCTCAGTTCAAAACTCACCTCTCCTGCCTTCTTACTCCCCCAAGCAGTACTGCACGCTTCTGCACTCATACATTTTGTATACCACTCAATTACTATATATACATTTTTACATATCTCTTGTCAAAGCTCAGGGTCAACTGTGTACCTTACTCACCCCTAACACCTAGCACAATTTCTGATACCCACTGTGCTCTCCATATGCTTACTGGATGCAGAAAAACATATTTTTTTTATATCCCTGGCTTGCTGGAGGAATACAGTGTCTACAAATCTCAATTATTATCTTTTCCTCATAATAGAAAGCATGATATTTCTTAATAATAGTCTTTCTCAAAAATGTTTTGTTTCTTCAGAAAGAGGTATGTCAAATCCCAAGACCATTCCCTACAGCACACGTCTCACACGCCATGTGTGCAGCAGACATAAATGCACTGTATCTCCTGGGTTTTCTGGCCTAAGTTCCACCGTGTGGCACAGACTTCCTGTTTCTTCCATTTGTTCTCGTGACGGCCCCAGCGGGAAGCAGCCCTGTGCCTTTGGGCTTGCTCTGCATTTCCACCTTCGTCTGTGAGGCTATGCCTACCCAGTGCAGTGCACAGCAGTGATTTAAGAAACCTGAAGGCTTTCTGAGCCTTCCATGTTTCCCTTGCTCTCAAAGATGCTTTCATTTAAAATTATACCAGAAAATTCAAAGATTCAAAGACACTCAGAATGCATTAATGAGGTGCATGACACACTGTGCTGCTGCACTGCTTTTTCAAAAGAAATTTCACTGCCCTTACCTATGACGGATTACTGTTTTTGTGACATTACCAGCTCAGGTACATTTAAGGACACCAAATAAGTTTTTAATGACACAAAGTCAAACAATCCCGTTAGGTGGTGCAGCTCCACTGGCAAGCACAGCAGGGCTGACAGAGGACACTCCCTAACCGGCTCAATTACCCTACAGTTGGGACACCGGCAGAGCAAGGAGTGGCCGAGGGGATTTCAAGAGTGCCTGCCAGGCTGCTCTGCACTGGTGGATGAGGAATCCTGTTATCTGTCTTTGTTCGGAAAGCTAGTGCTTTATCTCTGGAAGTCCAACAGAGATTACCCTGCTGAATTTTTATTGTCTATTCATTATCTGACTCCTTGAAGGCTTATCCTGTCATTGACAGTCTTTGCTCTGGAGCCTAGCACAAGCCCAGAAGATGCTAGTGAGTGACTGAGTAAACATATTTCAGAATGCCTTGCTCTTTCAGTGCTACATTTGTACAATCTATACTACTAAAAGAATAAGCCTCTTCCACTACTGAGAGAACCAAATCACTGACCACTGAATCCAAAGGAACTATCCCCTTAGCTTAACAAATGCATAAATTAGCACACTTAGAATATAGCCATATTGGCTTTCTGCAGGTGGTAGGGTAGTACTTTGGAGAAAAAGTACAGGCTTTAGAGAAAGACTTGGAAGTTAACCCCAATATGTCACCTTGGGGGAGGTCACTAAAAGCTCCGCGACTCATTATATGCAAAAGAAACATGTTAATAGTAACTACCTCTGAGTCACTGTGGAAATTAATGCAAAGCACACAGCCCTGGTTCTGGCATATCACAAGCACTTGATAAATGCAATATTTAACTACTGCCATAAGAATGAGGGGAAAATATATACAAAAAATAGAAAACTCAGGATAAATAAAAAACATTAAATAAAGTAGAAGAAAAAATACAAATATATTATTAGTCAACAATGAAATGAGTTTCACTTTCAGCTAAGATCGAATGATAGGGACCAGATTTAGTCTTGCATCTGAAACAACCAAAAAAACTGGACAAAATAAAAGAATCAATGGTTTTTAAGACACCAGATTATCTGGTAATGAAAGAGAGCAGTGTCTGAGAGATAGGAAACATGAGGTGAACTACATGATTTCCCCAGTTTACTGCCTTGAGAGGGTTGCCACGCAGTGGCAGCTGGAGCCTGATGGATTCCCTGAATTTGGGAGAAGAATCAAGAGATGGGGGAAATAAAGGCAGCCAGCATTTATGGGACAGAGCACTGGAGGGGAGGTTCACAGGGATCTGCAGAGGGTCCTCCTTGAGCTTCAGGAGAACACTGATCAGGGCGTGCTACTGCCCCCAAGCTAGGGGCATAAAACCATGCCACAGGATTCGAACACTCAGGACTCATGCTGGGCAGCAGCGCCTATTCCCACCAGCCAGACTTGAAAACCTCATAGTTCACAGGGAACTGGACAGAGTACTCAGCAGACTCATGCCTCAACCATGGGCAAAATCAGC
>NW_028096461.1:0-2298 GCF_014824575.4 Sturnira hondurensis
GTAAGGACCGGAATATACAGTCACACTGCCTGTGTGCGTGTGTGTAAGGACCAGAATACACAGTCACTCTCTGCCTCTCACCCACACCGTCAGGAGGGGTGTAACCCTCCCCCTCAGAATTCTGCATTGAGCAGCTTAGGATTCCTTGAAACAAGAAATTTGAGGAATTCCCTTTTAAAATGATCTAAAAAGGCTGTTTTCAACCCCAAGGAATCACAGGGGTATTTGCTGCTGTGTTAAAAGCCCCACCAGGAGGGGTTGGGGAGGCTTGAAACTGGCCCCGCGTCCGGGCACTGCTGGAGCGTGGGAGGTGACATTAGTCTGTAGCGCTCGTGCATTCGGTGTGCGGGCTGTTTCGGTGTTCTCTTCACGATGCACGTTTCCCGTCAGAAAATGGGGAACGTCTGCATGGGGGGTGTTCCTGGGAACAGGGTTAAATGCCCCGATCGCCAGTTAGGGAATGTAGCACGAGGGTAGGTAGGGGCAGAGTGCTGGGAGGGGGAAGTGTGCCAGGAGGCTCACCCTGAGGAGTGACTCACTGGTTTAGCCGGTCGCCTCCTATAGACAGACAGTGGCGGTGTGTTATGAGATACACTTCCCTGCCCGGACGGCAGGAAAGGCCCCAGCTGGCTTGGCCCCGAGCCGGTTTCAAGAGGGCGTGGGAGGCCATTTGGATTCCATTGTGCTTGCAGGAGATAAGACCGAGTCAACCGGAGATTAAGGACTTGGGGGAAATGACAGAGAAGACTATCCTGACCCCCCCTGACCCGCCCCCCCACCGAGGTGCAGCCAGAGTAAAAAGACACAGGAAAGCCCAGTGAGGTCCTGGGGCAATGACACACCCTTCGGAAGGGTCACTGTGGCCCCGTCTTTTGTTGCTCAGATTCTACTTCCGTGCGTGGAGTTTTTAAAGCAGGAGGCTGGGGCCCAGGCGGCAAGGCAATAATGCGATTTTAAAATAATTCAGAATGTTTTTCATGCTTTAAGAAAGCAGTATTTACACTCAGCTACAATAGTGAAAACGGCAGTTAGGCTTCTGTGCAAACAGCCGAAAACCAACTGCGACTCTTCCTGGGGTAACTGCTCGGGAGTGGCGGGCGCCATTCAGAACCACCTTCGCGGCCTCCCACGGATGCACCTTGGCCCGAGTGTGCGCGTTCCTGCGGGGAGTTCTGTCCTCTCTCTCCCGCGTGCCAAGTTGATTGTGGAAATAAGGCAGATAATTTTAAAATAGCATTTGCTGAACAGCACAAACAAACTGGATAGAATAAAAGAAAGAAATTTATTTCTTCTAAAGGAATGTGTTCTGTGTCATGAAGATGTTATTGGGAATGGGCGGTCACCAAAGGAAGCTTAAGAAAGGAAGGGATTTGATCAAAGTCGTGTGTTATGAATATTACTGGTCTGTAGGACGTATCAGAAGAAGGAGGGGTAGGGAGGGGAAAGACCGATGAAAAGACTGCCTTTCCTCCGATCCACAGACCTGAGTGGGTTCCCAGCGCCTCCTGAATTGTGCGCGGCTTGGCACTAAGGCCCTTGCACCGTGGTCGAAATGTATTTCGGTTTCTGCCCAGCCTCTGCCCTGCAAGGGGCTCTCACTGAACTGGCCTGCTCGCTGTTCCGAAACAAACTACACAGGTCGCATGCTTACCAACGTCTGGGCTGATGTTGTGTTTTCTTCTTTCCCGAAAATGGCCACCCTCTCTATCTATTAAATATTCATTCATTCATTCGTGGTTGGAGCCATTTTAAGATTTGAGGATTGACTGGTAAGGTGCAAGCTGTCAATTACATGGAATTAGGAATACACATGCACAGAGGAATAGTTATCATTCAGTGTGTTAAGTGTAGTGACAGGAAAATCTGTTCCCGGAGGGGCCCCCGGGGAGGTGTACCTTAGCCTTCTCTTCGGTGATTGGTGGGAGGGAAGGCTCCTCACAGAGGTGATGTCTGTCCACAGCTGTAGGACGAACCGTTTTATTGGTTAGGTGTAGAACAGAAAAGAAAGTGGGGGACAGTATTTCAAGCTGAGAGAAGAAGCTTAGCAAAGGCTCTGAACTACAAAACAGGGAGCGGGTTAGGGAAATCAGTGCAAGCAATTTGCTGTTCCTAGAATGGAAAGTCCGAAGTTGGGCGCTCTCAGCAGAGGCGTTCTTTCTTTGTAGAAGAGCTTATGCAGAAGCCCCGGTCGCGCCTGCCCCCCAGCACGCACGTCCCCCGTGTCCGACCCGGTAGACCTGCGCATCCTGAGCACTCTAGGGAGAAAGAGGGGCAGAGCTTCCTCCTACCGTTAGCACG
>NW_028096462.1:0-1050 GCF_014824575.4 Sturnira hondurensis
TAAAGAACTGCAATTTTAAAAGCAGAGAAGGACGAAAAAGGCAACAGATGACGCTGGAGATAATTGCCCTTACTCCCCCACCCTCCACGCCTCCCGCTGTGGATGAAGAGGAGGGGAGGGGTGGGGTAGAGAGCAGATTCCCCTGCCTGCGGGGCTCAGGTGAGAAATGAGAGATGGTTGATGGGGAGGGACTGTGCTCCATCCAGCTGCCCAGCTCCTCGCCTCCAGACAATTGTTTCCACAAGGAAATGGGCGCCCAATACCACTAAAACTCCCCCCTTTTCCTAGAAGCCAGTCATCTGAATTTTTGGGGGGGGGGGCGGGTGTCTTGTGATTTTGAAACCATTCAAATTCAGTGCGGAATAAATTCTAAACCTGCTTTGTCTACCAAGTCGTTGGAGCACGCAGGCCACTCACCGCTCTGTGACCTTTAATAAGCCTCTACTGGAACACGTCTTCTGGAATGTTCTTACAACCAAATTTCTCATTCCTAAATACAATGAGGGGGGCGGGTTCCCCTAGGTGTTCTGCAGTAAACCTATGCAAATAGGGAACTCTCCAACTGAAGCAAATCAGGGACTCTGTCACTGAAAGATCTCCCCGGATGGATTGCTTGCACCTGTGTTGTTGACACCCACCAGAATCTCTTCAGTGTGCCCCTGTAACTCAAGATGCAGTCTGTCCTCAAAAGCTTTGCCCGCTTATTGTTAATCTCTTCCATCTTTAAATTCTAGCCTTGTCCTACAGTGTATGTGCCTTACCATCTCTCTCGTAGCTCTTGAGAATCATATCGTGCTGGGTAATAGAAAACAGTGCCAGTTTGTATTTAGTTCAAAAATGTGTAAACGGACTTATCATGGACCCGTTTGAAATTCTTCACTGTCTTCCCATTGCACGTGGGTACAGTTTGGATTCCCTAACCAAAGTCTAGCCTGTCTCTCAGACCTTATTTCACACCGTCTGTTCTCTCGCTCACTGTGCTCTGATCGTGGATGCAGCCTGCCCCCTTCTGCCTCAGGACCTTTGCACCTGCTTGTGCAGCTGCCCTTG
>NW_028096463.1:0-1293 GCF_014824575.4 Sturnira hondurensis
GGAATTTGCCTCATGTATGCTCATACTGATGTACATTAAATATTACTAAGATTCAGTGTAGCTGCATGGTGGGATGGTATACTTTTTAATCAATAATCTTCATCTTAAGAAACAGTTTTAGATATACAGCAAAACAAGGTGGAAATTTGAGTCCCCATACACTTCCTGCCTCTCATGCCCTCAACAGCCCCCCCCATAACCACAACACAGAGGTACATTCATTACAACTGAACTGAGATTAAGAACATCATCATTGCCCAAAGTTCGTGGCTTGGGAGGAAAATGGCGGCGGAGTAGGACGGAGCCACTCCAGTTCTCCTATCCCTGGGAGAAAATCCTGGTAGATTTACTGAAGAACAGCACAGTCAATTCCCCAACCAACAATTCCCCAGCATTTATGAAAATAAGAGACCAGAGATAGTGACAAACCAGACAGCTACAGGTCTTTGGGGTCTCAGGGACCCGAGTAAGGACGGAGGCAGCCAGGCCATCGGCAGCCATTGGCTGGCGCGTAAAGACCTCAGAGCCGTGGCTGCTGCAGTGGTCGGAGCCCAGAGGCTTCCTTCTAGCTGTGCCCAGCGACAGGGGCGTCTGCAGAGAACTCATCGGGAGCCCGGCAACCCTGAGTAAAGTCAAGGGCAGTGGCGGCAGCGGCAGCGGGACGGCAGCCATTGGCCAGCACGTAAAGACCTCGGAGCTGCTACTGCCACAGCTTCCAGGTCCCAGAGGCTTCTGTCTACGGCCAGTGTCGGGGTGTCTGTCACAGAGGATGCATCGGGAGCCCAGCACCTCTGATCACACACACACAAAGAAAGGAGTAGGTGGAAGCAGAGAACATCAAGATACCTGCAGGAGACAGCACCACTGAATTTCACAGGTATTCTACCACAGAAGTTCACACCATAAACCTAGGGAGTCAGAACAGATGAATTTAAGAAGCTGAAGCTAACAAGAAGAGTCTCATAAGCAATGGTAAGACAAAGAAACAATGAAAGAAAAGGTGGAAGTCTCAGAAATAATGTCAGATGAAAGAGAGGCAAGTGAGCTATCAGATATTGAATTCAAAGCACTAGTTATCAGGAAATTCAAAGAGCTCACAATGAGCTACCAGAAACTAGCGGGGAGCTACCAGAAACTAGAGGGGAGCTACAATGAGCTCTCCGCAAACTATATCAACATGAAAAAGGAAATAGAAACTATCAGCAAAGGTCAAGAGGAAATGAAGAATACAATTTTAGAAGTGAAGAACACAGTAGAAGGAATGAAAAGCAGGATCGATGAGGCAGAAGATCG
>NW_028096464.1:0-1000 GCF_014824575.4 Sturnira hondurensis
CACATTGTCGAAACATCTACATGCAAAAGCAATAGACTTGTCTCCTGGAGTAGAGTAGAGGGCGCCTCAGGTATTGTCAGATCGGAGGGATGAGTCACCTGTGGGGTGAAGGTGCACTAATCATGTCCATTTGGACCACGTATCAGTCTGGGATGAACTGGGGGGGGAGGGATTCAATCCTTCACTACAGATATCTAGAGGTGCATTGGGGTGATGACCCCTGCCTCTCCCTGAAGGGAGACCCCCATGGCCTCTGTGTGTGCAGACTCACTCCTACCCCATTTCCTTCCTCGTGTGAACGTGAGTGGAAGGGGAGCAGGCCTCTTGCTGCCTTGTTTAGCAGCAGAACCCAGTGGTCCAGTGGTGAGCAGAGCACCGGAAGCACTCAATAAACAGGTGTCAATGGCTTCGATGCAACTACCTTCCCCCAATATGTTTCTTTATGCTGCAGTCAGAACAATCTAAAACTCAAATCTCCTCGAGACCATTCCCTTTTTAAGACTTGTCAATGAATTGTCGGGTTAAATCAAAGGCTTTTAGGAAGACTCATAGGTGCATGGGCCTGCATTCCAGCCACATCAGACTCCTCCATCTTGATGAGGGCCTTGCTTCCCAGCCTGCAGGCATTCACCTGGGCTGTTCCCGCCACGTGGGATTCTCCTCACACTGTTTGGCCAGCAGTAACTCCTCCCGCCTCAGCTCAGCTGTGACTTCCCCTCGGGATGACACTGATCACATCTTACTGTAATTTTTGGGGGTGCCCACTTGAAGGTGGGTCTGTGCCTACCTTATCCACCATCACACTTACCACAAACTGAGACATTACTTGTCACATGACTGGTAGGCAATAAACATGGTGGTGTCTCTGGAGCTCACCACCCAGGTTCAAATCCAGACACTTGCCAGTTGGGCGACTGTTTTTGTAACCTTTCTATGCTTTTGTTTTCATCTGTGATGGGGGCTCATGACTGCACCTGGGTAGAGTGAGGTAAAGCTCTTT
>NW_028096465.1:0-922 GCF_014824575.4 Sturnira hondurensis
TGTTTACTGATGGGCACCTAGGTTGCTTCCAACTCTTGGCTATTGTCAATTGCACTGCTATGAACCTATGGGGTGCATAGGTTCTTTTGGATTGGTGTTTCAGTGTTCTTAGGATATATTCCTAGTAGTGGAATTGCTGGGTCAAAAGGAAAGTTCATTTTTAGTTTTCTTAGAAAATTCCTTACTGTTTCTATGGAATTTTCTCTTAGTTCCTTTAAGATACACCTGAGACAGGTCAATTATAAGCCTAATCAGAATGCTTTTTGTTCTATAAGGTGATGATTTCAGGCTGCACTGCTGCTCTCTAATGGGCATCAACGGAATACATTTTGAGGTCTGATCAAGTATGGTTTATAATATTGGTGCAAATTGAATTGTCAAAGCCAGCTGCCTGCACACAGACTGGGGTGCGACATAGGGCCACATATTCTTTTATCAATTGCAGGGAGTGTCTCATGTTCTCACCTTTGGAATTTCAACATCTATGGAATATGTTGCCCTGGCCTAGAAAGGGCAAGTTCACAGTGAAGAATCAGGTACCTCAACTGATTTTTTATGTTGCTTCTATCTATTGCAGAATTTTGAGAAAACTCTAAGACAGATGTCATGCTTCCACAGCTAAGAGAACACTTTGATGCATTTCTAAGAATCAACACAACACCTACCCTGTAGAAGGCACATATGAAAGGCACATATGATTTTTTTGAAAGTGAATGCTGACAACCTAGCTCAGGAGCCTTAGTGTTGCACAACCCAAATTTGGCACTACATTTCTCATTTCTTTTACTATACAGAAGCCTCACTGCTATTTGCACTGGCTTTACTATACAGAAGCCTCACTGCTATTTGCACTGGCAAAGGCATTTTTTAAAAGATTTTATTTATTTATTTATCTTCAGAGGGGAAGGAGAGAGGGAGAGAA
>NW_028096466.1:0-516 GCF_014824575.4 Sturnira hondurensis
CAAAGGTTTGGGGAACAAAGACACAGCAAAAAACAGAAAACTGAATTATTCGGAAGTCCAACAACCACTAACCGTTCAACGGGGATGGTAAGAGGGGTGGAGCCAGCAGCGAGCAGGTTCGGGCAGGACAAATCCCCCCACCTAGGCACGCAGGCAGCCCGGAACCAGTTGGGGTGTGGGGCAGACTGACCGTGGTCGCACATTCGCGCACAGTGAGACGGACCACGCAGGCCCCAGGGGGCAAGGGCTGACGGTGGTGGCACACTTGCGTGCAGTGGGACAAAACACTCGGGCCGGTAACAGTGGCAGCTGCATCACCTGTGGGGGCTGAGGCGGGAGGCGGCAGATGGGACACAATTGCTCCTCATTGACCCAACCCCCACATACAGCGTCACAACCCTGGGACTGAGTTGCCTTGCTCTGGTGAACACCTAAGGCTCTGATCCTGCTACATAATAGGCACAAACAGCCCAAAAGATAGTGCAAGAAGAACTCAAAGTCCCAGAGCCAATAACT
>NW_028096467.1:0-546 GCF_014824575.4 Sturnira hondurensis
CAGTAACATAAAATGGGGTAAAGATAGCCTCTTCAACAAATGGTGTTGGGACCCCTGCCTGCTATAGCTCAGTGGATTGAACACGGGCCTGTGAACCAGAGTATCTCGGTTCGATTCCCAGTCAGGGCACATGCCTGGGTTGCAGGCCAGTTCCCAGCAGGGGACACACGAGAGACAACCACCCACTGATATTTCTCTCCCTCTCTCCTTCCCTTCCCCTCTGAAGATAAATAAATAAAATAAAATAAAAAACCAAAACAAATGGTGTTGGGAGAACTGGACAGCTACGTGCAAAAAAAAATGAAACTCGAGCACCAACTTACACCATACACCAAAATAAATTCAAGGTGGATAAAAGACTTTAAAAGACTTAAATATAAGCCGTGACACCATTAAAGTCCTAGAGGAGAACATTGGCAGGAAAATATCAAATATTTCACGCAGCAATATTTTTACTGATATGTCCCCTAGAGCAAGAAATATAAAGGAAAGAAGAAACAAATGGGATCTCATCAAAATAAAAAGCTTCTGCATGGCTAAAGAAAA
>NW_028096468.1:0-870 GCF_014824575.4 Sturnira hondurensis
AGAACAACTGTAATGGTATAATCAATAAAATATATTAAAAAAATAAATAAATAAAGTAAAAAAAGAGAAAATTTCATACTGTTTTCCGTAGTGGTTGTACCAGTTTGCAATCGTACCCACAATGAACTAGGGTCCCCTTTTCCCCACAACCTCCCCAACATTTCTTGTTTGTTGCTTTGTTTATGATGGCCATTCTGTCCAGCATAAAGTGGTATCTTATTGTGGTTTTAATTTGCATCTCTCTGATAGCTAGCGATACTGAGCTCTTTTCATGTGTCTCTGGATCCTCTGTATGTCTTCTTTGGAGAAATGTCTGTTCAAGTCCTTTGCCTACTTTTAAATTGGGTTGCTTGTCTTAGAGTGGAGTTGTGTGAGTTCTTTGTATATTTTGGAGATTAAGCTCTTGTCTGAGGTATCATTGGCAAATATGTTTTTCCGTATAGTTGGTTCTCTTTTTATTTTAATACTGTTTTCTTTAGCTGTGCAGAAGCTTTGTATTTTGATGATATCCCAATTGCTTATTCTCTCCTTTATGTCCCTTGCTCTAGGGGACATATCAGTAAAAATGTTGCTGCATAAAAATATCTGAAATTTTCCTGCCAATGATCTCCTCTAGGATTTTAATGGTGTCACACCTTATATTTAAGTCTTTTATCCACCTTGAATTTATTTTGGTGTATGGTGTAAGTTGGTGCTCAAGTTTCATTTTTTTTTGCATGTAGCTGTCCAGTTCTCCCAACACCATTTGTTGAAGAGGCTATCTTTACTCCATTTTATGTTATTGCCCCCTTTATCGGATATTAATTGCCTGTAGAGAGTTGGGTTTATTTCTAGGCTCTCTGTTCTGTTCCATTGGTTTATGTGCCTGTT
>NW_028096469.1:0-836 GCF_014824575.4 Sturnira hondurensis
CCTGCCACTGCCGCTTTTGTCTTTACTCACAGTTGCTGGGCTCCTGCTGAGTACTCTGTGGCAGACGCCCCGACGCTGGCTGTAGACAGAAGCCTCTGGGCCCTGGAAGCTGCGGAAGCAGCAGCTCCTAGGTCTTCACGCGCTGGCCAATGGCTGCTGGTCCCGCCGCTGCTGCTTTTGTCTTTACTC
This sequence comes from Sturnira hondurensis, assembly GCF_014824575.4. Lineage (NCBI taxonomy): Eukaryota > Metazoa > Chordata > Mammalia > Chiroptera > Phyllostomidae > Sturnira > Sturnira hondurensis. The sequence goes on from NW_028096469.1 coordinate 190, forward strand.
ACAGGTGCCGGGGTCCCGATGAGTCCTCTGTGTCAGACGCCCCTGTCGCTGGGCGCAGGGGGAAGCCTCTGGACCCTGACCGCTGAGGCAGCCAAGGCTCCAAGGTCTTTATGCCCTGGCCAATGGCTGCCGTCCTGCCGCCGCCACTGCTGCTGCTGCCCTTGACTTTTCTCAGGGTTGCCGGGCTCCCGATGAGTTCTCCGTGGCAGATGCCCTTGTCGCTGGGCACAGATGGAAGGAAGCCTCTGGGCTCCAACCGCTGTGGCAGCCGCGGCCCCCGGAAGATTACATTTTTCTAGAGATTTGTCTATTTCACCTAGGTTTTCAAATTTCTTGGCATACAGTTCCACATAGTAATTTCTTACAATCCTTTCTATTTCTGTGGTATCAGTTGTAATCTCTCCTCTTTCATTTCTGATTGTGTTTATTGGGGTCCTCTTTCTTCTTTTCTTGATGAGCCTACTTAAAGGTTTGTCTATTTTGTTTATTTTTTCAAAAAACCAACTCCTGGATTCATTGATCCTTAGAATTGTGCTTTTGGCGTCTGTCATTTAATTCTGCTCTGATCTTGGTTATTTCCTTCCTTCTACTTGCCCTGGGCTGTCTTTGTTGTTGTTCCTCGAGTTCTTGAAGGCGTCAGGTTAGGT
>NW_028096470.1:0-606 GCF_014824575.4 Sturnira hondurensis
CTAATTGTTTATGATCTCTTCTGGAGCACAAAAGTCAATTGCCTGTGGTCTCTTGGAGTCAGGGTGGGTCATACCTGCATTTCCTGAGACAATAGTTTTTTTACATGCACTAACTACTAGGTCTATCAACTATTACCTTAAACAAAAATTTTCCAACTCTTGACTTCCGCATCACTATTTTATCCCTGATTCTTTTTCTTCTAGATCTTGATGAGTATACCTATTAGTCATTATTATGGTGTGTATGCAGTTGTGAGCTATGTATATGGACAAAAATTGTAAAGGGAAAAAAGTGTGAAAGAGCCATGATGCTCTTGTTCTATTGGTTCTTCTGACAACTATGCATTATCTGTGCATAGCTTTCAGACGCATGGCTCTGAACACAGTTTAAACCCAATAAATGCTTCTGGAGGACCCACTCTGCCCTCCTCTAATCCTCCTCTAACGTTTTTGGGGGGTTTTTTGGCTCTTTTTTTTAAATATATTTTATTGATTATACCATTACAGTTGTTCTATTCCCCCCTTCATTCCCCTCCATCCACACACTCCCTCCCCCACCCTTCTCCCCCCCCTTAGTTTATAACCACGTGTCTCAAGTTCTTTAGA
>NW_028096471.1:0-582 GCF_014824575.4 Sturnira hondurensis
AACCAGTTAAAGGTTATAGATATGTTAAATGACCATTCCAGAGGTTAGCTGTAAAACTGTTGCTATGCAAAACAGCTCTCAATGGCCCTGCCCCATTTGTCCCTTCCCCCAACTGACACCTTGGGGTGGGGGAGGGGGGGGTGAAGACATCTTAATATTTCCTCCAATATTCCTGTACACTTTGAGTTCTGGACACCATTCCAAATCTTTTCTGGGCCCCCCCTTGGCTGCACCCTGTATCAGTTTTACAGACAAGCAAACTGAGACCTGAAGACCATTAAATCATCTCTTAGGACTGCATAGCCAGGAATGACCACTGCAGGACTTTATTTGAAAAACAATGCTTATTATACTGCTACAATCAATTAGCAACTTCTCTCCTGTATATTCAGATCAAGTAAAATGTATTGAAAATAATTTTCACTCTATTTGTTCCTTTTATCCTGACCTACCCTTGATAAAGCAAAGACAGTACGTTACTAGCATTCTCCTGAAGCTTGAAAATTTTATTTTCAAACCAGGTTACAACTTCTTTTTAAATCCCTCAAAAAAGACTGATCATACATCCCACTGGTGGAACCC
>NW_028096472.1:0-1135 GCF_014824575.4 Sturnira hondurensis
CGACTTTGCATTCTCTCCCAGCCTGCGGAGCCCTGCAGATGGCAGCGCAGGGTCACGTGGCTGGGCAAATGTACACAGTCACGTTGAGGAGGGGTGTGGAGGTGGGGTCAGGTGATGAAGGTCACTCAGTGGCCACCGCGGGTGGGTCTGGGGCAGTTGTCCTCAGAAGTGACTTGACTAGTCCACTGCAGTTCCAAACTGCACAGGCAGTTGTTCGTATGGAGACTAATGCAATAACTAATGCAATAACTAATGCAATAACTAATGCATAATGATGCAAGAACAACCTCTACGTTTCACGGACTCATGACTGTAAACCTACTTCTGCCCCGCCCTGTGGGATGTTTCTGTGTTCCCTAGGGTTACCTGTTCTCTCACGTTCATGTGTACTGGGAAGTTCAAATGAGATATTAGTATGGTAATCTTTCCAGTTAACAAAATACACGAAAGCATCATTATTATTTAAAAATGCTCTCAGAACAACTCTGCTGGGTAGCATGTCCCAGATGAGAGGAGCGAATAGTTTACTGAGTGTTTCCTTTCTTTGTTGGTTTGTTTTTCGTTCCCCCCAAGGGGAGCTAATATTTTGTTTATTTGTTTAACTATCTATTTATTTTTACTGAGTGCTTCCTTTATGCCGGCACTGACCTAAGGACTTATTTATTCCTCGTGATGATCCTATGAGGTAACATTTTGTCCCCATCGCATGGATGAGACCACTGTGTAACAGAGGTTAAGCGACTTTCCTCAGATCACACAGCCTGCAGATGGCAAAGGCGGAGTTTGTGTCTGGATAATGTGATTGCTGGTGCTGTCCCTTAACCTCAGCTTCACTCTGACTTTGAACAGAGACGGGGTGGGGGGAAGGGCAAGTGGCTTGTTCAGTTTTGCTGTCACCAGTGTGAGAACGTGACCTGACACTGCACCTAGTCCTGGGCTTTGCCCATTCTCTGCGCTGCCCCTTGCACCCCTCCCCTTGCCCTTGTTTGGCTCTAGGGGCTCAGGGGCTGAAAGCCCTGCATGTCCCTCCTGCTTCCCTCCTGTCTCCCTCTGGGAGCCTGTGGTCAGGCGGCTCCCCTTGCTGGTCCTTTCATTGATATGTGGGCAAAAGAACACTTTCTTCACTACCTGGATC
>NW_028096473.1:0-1101 GCF_014824575.4 Sturnira hondurensis
ATCAGTAAAAATCTTGCTGCGTGGAATATCTGAGATTTTCCTGCCAATGTTTTCCTCTAGGGCTTTAATGGTTTCATGGCTTATATTTAAGTCTTTTATCCACCTGGAATTTATTTTGGTGTTGGTGTAAGTTGGTGCTCAAGTTTCATTTTTTTGCATGTAGCTGTCCAGTTCTCCCAATACCATTTGTTGAAGAGGCTATCTTTACTCCATTTTATGGTACTGCCCCCTTTGTCGAATATTAATTGACTATAGAGATTTGGGTTTATTTCTGGGCTCTCTGTTCTATTCCATTGGTCTATGTGCCTATTTTTATGCCAGTACCAAGCTGTTTTGATTACAGTGGCCTTGTAATACAGTTTGATATCAGGTATTGTGATCCCTCCTACTTTGTTCTTCTTTCTCAAAATTGCAGCTGCTATTCGGGGTCTTTTATGGTTCCATATAAATTTTTGAAGTGTTTGTTCTATGTCTGCGAAATATGCCACTGGCACTTTAATAGGTATTGCATTGAATCTGTAAATTGCTTTGGGTAGTATGGACATTTTGATGATGTTAATTCTTCCAATCCATGAACATGGTATATCTTTCCATGTGTTTGTGTCTTCATTGATTTCTTTCTTCAGTGTTGTGTAGTTTTCTGCATACAGGTCTTTTACCTCCTTGGTTAGGTTTATTCTCAGATATTTTATTTTTGTTTTTGCTATATTGAATGGGATTTTTTTCTTGATTTCTGCTTCTGCTGATTCATTGTTTGTATACAAAAATGCCTTTGATTTCTGGATATTGATTTTGTATCCCGCTGTTTTGCCAAATTTATTTATTAGGTTGAGCAGTTTGGGGTAGAGGCTATAGGATTTTCCATATACACTATCATGTCATCTGCAAACAATGACAGCTTTGTTTCCTCCTTTCCAATTTGGATACCTTTTATTTCCTTTTTTTGTCTGATCACTGTGGCTAGAACTTCCAATACTATATTGAATAGAAGTGGTGAAAGTGGACAACCTTGTCTTGTTCCTGATCTTAGTGGAAAAGCTTTTAACTTCTGCCCATTGAGTATGATGTTGGCTGTAGGTCTTTCATATATGGCCTTTATTA
>NW_028096474.1:0-1764 GCF_014824575.4 Sturnira hondurensis
AGAGCATTATGCTAAGTGAAATAAGCCAGTCAGAGAAAGAAAAATATTAAATGATCTCACTCATGTGTGGAATCTAGTGAACAAATTGAACTAATAAGCAAAACAGAGACAGGTTTATATAGAGAGAACAGAATAACAGCTAAGTTGGGAGCAGGGTAGAGGTGGAGGGATTGAGCAAAAAGGAAAAAGGACTCATGGACATGGACAATAGTGTGGTGATTGCAGGGGGTGAGGGGGGCATAAGGAGACTAAATGGTAATAAAAATACAACAAAAAAGAAATATTTTGGATACATCTCCCATGGCAAAAAGAACAAAGCAAAAATTAAAAAAAATGGGACTCCACTAAATTAAAAGGCTTTGCACTAAAAAAAAAATCAACAAAATAAATAGACAACCTACTCAATGGGAGAAGATATTTTCAAATTATATATTTGATAGAGGATTAATATCCAAAATATATAAAGAACTCATAAAGCTCAACATCAAAAAAATAAACAATATTCCCTGGCCAATGTGGCTTAGTTAGGCATTGGCCTGAAAAGTGAATGGTCACTGGTTCAATTCCTGGTCAGAGCACATACCTGGGTTGTGGGTTTTGTTCCTGGTCAGGGTGTGTATGAGAGAAAACTGATGGATGTTTCTCTCTCACATCAATGTTTCTCTCCCTTTCTTTCTTCCTCCCATTCCCCTCTCTAAAAATAAATAAATAAAATATTTTTAAAATAAAAAATTTGTAAAAATATTGCTGTGTGGAATATCTGAGATTTTCCTGCCAATGATCTCCTCTAGGACTTTAATGGTTTCACAGCTTATATTTAAGTCTTTTATCCACCTTGAATTTATTTTGGTGTATGGTGTAAGTTGGCACTCGAGTTTCATTGTTTTTAACGTAGCTGTCCAGTTCTCCTACCACCATTTGTTGAAGAGGCTATCTTTACTCCATTTTATGTTACTGCCCCCTTTGTCAAATATTAATTGACTGTAGAGATTTGGGGTTATTTCTGGGCTCTCTGTTCTATTCCATTGATCAATGTGCCTGTTTTTATGCCAGTACCAGGCTGTTTTGATTACAGTGGCCCTGTAATACAGTTTGATATCAGTTATTGTGATCCCTCCTACTTTGCTCTTTCTCAAAATTGCAGGTGCTATTCAGGATCTTTTATGGTTCCATATAAACTTTTGAAGTGTTTGTTCTATGTCTGTAAAATATGCCATTAGTACTTTAATAGGTATTGCATTGAATCTGTAAATTGCTTTGGGTAGTATAGACATTTTGATACGTCCCCTAGAGCAAGGGACAGAAAAGAAAGAATAAACAAATGAGATCTCATCAAACTTAAAAGCTTCTGCATGGCTAAGGAAAACAGTATCAAGATAAAAAGAGAAGCAACTGTTTGGGAAAGCATATTTGCCAATGATACCTCAGACAAAGGTTTAATCTCAAAAATATACAAAGAACTCACACAACTCCACTCAGAGAAGATGAGCAACCTAATTAAAAAATGGGCAAAGGACTTGAAAAGACACTTCTCCAAGGAGGACATACAGAGGACCCAGAAACACATGAAAAGATGCTCAATATCACTAGTTATCATAGAGATGCAAATTAAAACCACAATGAGATACCACTTTACACAAGTCAGAATGGCCATCATAAACAAAGCAACAAACAACAAGTGCTGGGGAGGTTGCGGGGGAAAGGGGACCCTAGTTCACTATTGGTGGGATTGCAGACTGGTGCAACCACTATGGAAAACAGTAT
>NW_028096475.1:0-1000 GCF_014824575.4 Sturnira hondurensis
GATAAAATAATTGTGGAATATTTATGCAATGGAACACTATGCAACAGTAAGAAATATAGAACTCCTGCCTTTCACAACAGCATGGATGGAGCTGGAGGATACGATGATGCTAAGTGAAATAAGGTAGCCAGTGAAAGACAAACAGATATGATCTCACCTATAAGAGGAATCTAATGAACAAAATAAACTAATGAAGAAAATAGAACTACAAGCATGGAAACAATGAACAGACTGAGAGTGAACGAAGGGGATAAGAGAGAGGGCTAATAGTGAAAAAAAGAAGGAAGAGACTAGCCAAAGAACATGAACGAATGACCCACAGACTTGGACAACAGTGTACAAACTCACTCTGGTAGTAGGGAATGGGATGGGCAATAGAGGGAAAGAAGGAAATTGGGGAAACTGTACTAGANTGAGAGTGAACAAAGGGGATAAGAGAGAGGGCTAATAGTGAAAAAAGAAGGAAGAGACTAGCCAAAAAACATGAACGAATGACCCACAGACTTGGACAACAGTGTACAAACTCACTCTGGTAGTAGGGAATGGGTTGGGCAATAGAGGGAAAGAAGGAAATTGGGGAAACTGTACTAGAATAACAATAAAAAGTGATCTTTTAAAAACATCCCACAAAGAAAAAATATTTTCTATATTTTTACTAAGGGAAAAGTAATTGATTTATTCTTCAGTTTCTAATGCATCTGGCACTGATTTTGTGTATGGAGTGAGGCAAGTGTGAAGTTCATCTGTCTCAGACTCCCCCAGCTGGCCCAGCACTCATGACAGGAAGACCAGGATCTTCCCACTGCACTGCAAGATTCTCTGTTGTGATCTAGTGACCCTGCACTGTGGTCTGAGTCTGATCCCTCCCTCTGCTCCATTGGACGAGGTACCTCTGCTTTTCAGTTTCACAAAATCCCAGCGTCTCCACCCAAATCTGAATGTCTGGTCCCCTTTTCCCCTATGTCTCAAGTAGGATGAATTCTGACCGCATGTGTGGGGG
>NW_028096476.1:0-778 GCF_014824575.4 Sturnira hondurensis
GTTGGTCGCTTAGAGTTATTGGCTCTGGGACTTTGAGTTCTTCTTGCACCATATTTTGGGCTGTTCATGCCTGTTCCATAGCAGGATCAGAGCCCTAAAGTGTTCACTAGAACAAGGCAACTAAGTCGCTGGGTTGTGACATTGTATGTGGGGGCGGGGTCAAAGAGGGACAATGGCTTCCCATCTGCCGTCTGCTGCCGCGTCCCCGGCGCCGCAGCCACCACTGTCACCAGGCCCACGCATTTCGTCCCACTGCACGTGAGTGTGCCACCGCCGTCAGCCCTCCACCACTGGGTTTGCCCCCTGGGGCCTGTGTGGTCCGTCTCACTGTGCGCGAATGTGCGACCACCGTCAGTCTGCCCCACACCCCAACTGGTTCCAGGCTGCCTGCGAGTCTAGGTCGGGGGATCTGTCCTGCCCGACCCAGCTCCACTGCTGGCTCCGCCTCTCTTACTGTCCCCATTGAACGGTTCTGTAGTTGTCGGACTTCCGTATAATTCCGTTTTCTGGTCTTTGGGTGTGTCCTAGTTCTCCAAACCTTTGTTGTGTTCAAACTTGGTTGTGGGAGAAGGTACAATGTTTGCACCTATGCCTCCATCTTGGCGGAAGTCTGATCTTCACTTCTTGACTCAAAAGGTCAGACTAAGATGGAGGCTCATTTAGAAGTTGTGTTGGGGGAAAGCTGGAGTCAGCAGGCCCTCAGAAGATGACTAAATAAGCCTTTGATACACAATAACATTTTCTATTTCTTTTAAAGAAGACTTTGCAATGTTTAGGT
>NW_028096477.1:0-1762 GCF_014824575.4 Sturnira hondurensis
TTTTAATTTGCATCTTTCTGATAGCAAGCGATATTGAGCATCTCTTCATGTGCCTCTGGATCCTCTGTATGTCCTCCTTGGAGAAGTGTCTGTTCAAGTTCTCTCCCCATTTTTTAATTGGGTTAGTTGTAATCTTAGAGTGAAGTCCTGTGAGTTTTTTGTATATTTTGGAGATTAAACCTTTGTCAGAGGTATCATTGGCAAATGTGTTTTCCCATACAGTTGCTTGTCTTTTTATTTTAATACTGTATTCTTGAACTGCGCAGAAGCTTTTTATTTTGATGACATCCCATTGGTTTATTCTTTCCTTTATATTCCGTGCTTTAGGGGACATATCAGTAAAAATGTTGCTGCGTGAAATATCTGATATTTTCCTGCCAATGTTATCCCCTAGGACTTTAATGGTGTCATGGATTATATTTAAGTCTTTTATCCACCTTGAGTTTATTTTGGTGTATGGTGTAAGTTGGTGCTCGAGTTTCATTTTTTTGCATGTAACTGTTCAGTTCTCCCAACACCATTTGTTGAAGAGGCTATCTTTACCCCATTTTATGATACTGCCCCCTTTGTCGAATATTAATTGACTATAGAGAGTTGGGTTTATTTCTGGTTTCTCTATTCTGTTCCATTGGTCCATGTGCCTATTTTTATGACAGTACCAGGCTGTTTTGATTACAGTGGCCTTGTAATACAGTTTGATATCAGGTATTGTGATCCCTCCTACTTTGTTCTTCCTTCTTAACATTGCAGCTGCGATTCGGGGTCGTCATGGTTCCATATAAATTTTTGAAGTGTTTGTTCTATGTCTGTGAAATATGCCATTGGTACTTTAATAGGTATTGCATTGAATCTGTAAATTGCTTTGGGAAGTATGGACATTTTGATTATGTTAATTCTTCCAATCCATGAACATGGTATATGTCTCCATTTGTTTTTTTCCTCCTCGATTTTTTTCTTCAGTGTTGTATAGTTTTTTGCATACAGGTCTTTTACCTCCTTGGCTAGATTTATTCCCAGATATTTTATTTTTCTTTTTGCTATATCGAATAGGATTTTTTCTTGATTTCTGCTTTTGCTGATTCATTGCTAGTATACAAAAGTGCCTTTGATTTCTGGATATTGACTTTGTATCCCGCTGCTTTGCCAAATTCATTTATTAGTTCAAGCAGTTTTTTGGTAGAGTCTATAGGACTTTCCATGTACACTATCATGTCATCTGTATACAATGACAGTTTTGTTTCTTCCTTTCCAATTGGAATGCCTTTATTTTCCTCTTCTTGCCTACTTGCTGAGGCTAAGACTTCCAATACTACATTAAATAGAAGTGGTGAAACTGGACAACCTTGTCTTGTTCCCGATCTTAGTGGAAAAGCTTTTAATTTTTGTCCATTGAGTATGATGTTGGCTGTAGGTCTTTCATATATTGCCTTTATTATATTGAGGAATGCTCCCTCTATTCCCACTTGGCTGAATACCTTTATCATAAATGGGTGTTGTACCTTATCAAAAGCTTTTTCTGCATCTATTGATATGACCGTGTGGTTTTTATCTTTGCTTTTGTTTATGTGTTGTATTACATTTACTGATTTGCGGATATTGGACCATCCTTGCATCCCTGGGATGAATCCCACTTCGTCGTGGTGTATGATCTTTTTGATGTATTGTTGGATGCAAATTGCCATTATTTTGGGGGGGGGGATTTTAACGTATATGTTCATCAGCGATATGGGCCTGTAGTTTTCTTTCTTTGTTGTGTCTCTAT
>NW_028096478.1:0-1339 GCF_014824575.4 Sturnira hondurensis
TTGCAGGATTCAACCTCTGGTCAGGGACCACACGAGAAGCAACCAGTGAATGTGTAAATAAGTGGAACAACAAACTGATGCCGCTGTCTTTCCCCCTCTCTCCATACCTCCCTCCCTCTCTCTCCTTTCCCCTCTCTAAGATCAAGGCATCATACAAAAAAAAAAAAAAAAACAGGGGAGCCCTGGCTGGTGTGGCTCAGTGAATTGAGTGCCAGCCTGTGAATCAAAAGGTCGCTGGTTTGATTCCCAGTCTAAGGCACATGCCTGGATTTCAGGCCAGGTCCCCACTGGGGGATACACAAGAGGAAACCAGACATTGATGTTTCCCTCCCTTCCCCTCTCTAATAATAAACAAGTAAAATCCTTTTCTAAAAAGGTTGGGAAATCGGTAGACTCTTCCCAAACTCTGCTCCCAGAATGTTGGTATATCCAACCTTTACCCTCTGGGCACATGAGTCTTCTTCTTTGGGGAAAATGAAGCCCAACACGAAAATTCCACAGTAAAGGTACTGAGATGGCGCTATCAGGGCCGGATCCCCTGGACAGGGCAAGGAAGCCCTGCATCCCCCTTCTACACATCTCTTCCATTTGGCTGTTCCCGACTTCAATTCTGTTGAATGTATTCAATAATATACCACATTTTAAAAAATCACTGGTGTCTACTTAAAAAAATTTTATTGATTGATTTCAGAGAGAGAGAGAGAGAGAGAGGAAAGGAGAGAGACACTGATCCACCATTCCACCCATTCACACACTCATTGGTTGACTCCTGTCGGTGCCCTGACGGGGATCAAACCTGCAACCTTCGTGTATCAGGACAATGCTCCAACCAACCGAGCTACCCAGCCAGGGCCACTCTCTTCTGTTTTTGTGTGTTGTATTTAAAAACAATATGGATGAAACCAGAAAGCCATAACATTTTAAATTGGAAAAATAAAGACAATAGCATTGAGGTTCCTCAATGGTCATTGGACATCATGTCAGTGGCTCCCATATTTACACACAGAGCTTCCAATCAGCTTTTGGCCCCCAACTTTTATGCATGAGCAGAAAGACACAGATTCCCAGACAGGAGGCTTTTCTTTAAAAGGAAAAAAGAGACCAAACCAAACAGAAGGAAGAAGCTTGGAAGAAATTAAGACAATGAAGAGAAAACAAAACTTTCAAATACTAAAGAGAAGTTCTTAAAAGAAAAATGCCTGAATATATGGAATAATAGGAGGAAACTATAATAAGGAATATTCAGAAGGGAAAACAAGTCTTTGAAATGGAAAAACATGAAAGCAGAGATCGGAAGATAAAGTTGAAGAAATGTCCTAGAAAGTACAGGAAAAAGACA
>NW_028096479.1:0-670 GCF_014824575.4 Sturnira hondurensis
GCCTCCAGTTAGGCTCTGTCCTGTTCGGACTTAAATTGAGACAGATCTCTCTAAAACTTTCTCATTCAATTGCTAACCATTCCCTGCCTTGTTAAAATTAAATTACAGTTTAAAGTTTAAAAGTTGTGAGAAACAAGAATGTATTTACAAGGAAATAAGAAATTTGCCTAGGGACTGACTTTGGTTGTGCTGACCTTTTTAAAAAAGGCATTTAACTAATTTTTTGGTCATATAAGCGAGGCAAAGCTATGTTTTCCCTTCATAGAAAGTAAAGACATCTTTCATGAGGTATGTTCTTAGCTCAGTTTAAAAATATTCTGGGTAGAAATGAGAACACAAAGGCACTTAACACAATGCTTAGTTTATCTTTTCATTAAAAAAAACCAGCATGGCCCTGGCTGGTGTAGCTCAGTGGATTGAGCTCGGGCCTGTGAACCAGCCAATCACGGTTCGATTCCCAGTCAGGGCACATGTCTGGGTTGCAGGCCCGTTCCCAGCAGGGGACACGTGAGAGGCAACCATACACTGATATTCTCTCCCTCTCTCCTTCCCTTCCCCTCTAAAGATGAATCAATAAAACATTTTTTAAAATTAAATAAATAAATAAATAAATAACCCCAGCAAACTTTAACCAACTTGAGCTTGACATAGATGGGTTTTGGAGATGTCC
>NW_028096480.1:0-2625 GCF_014824575.4 Sturnira hondurensis
CGTCAGGACAGATCGGTTCTGATGCTGCTCCCTCCGCAGCCTGAGTCTGCCCAACGTGACCTAGGGCGCACCCACCGGCCACATCCCAGGGAGAGAGGAGGGCCCCCGGCAAGGGCAGGGGCCGTGCCTGGTGAGCACACTCTCGGCATGGTCCCCGGCGACTGTGGCAAATGGCCACCTGGAAGCACGCCCCCCAGTCTCAGTGGCCATGACCCTGGCGAGGGGGCAGGCAGGCTCCAGAACGGGCTCGTGGCACGTCAGCCGCCTTGTGTGTTTCTGGCTAGAGTTGTAGCCGCGCCTCCAGGCAGGGCCATCAGAATACAGTTTTGTTTTCAGTCTGATTTTTAATGGGAAATAAGGAGAGGGTGGGCCCTACGCATGTCCCGTATGGGCGAGCTTTGAGGAGTGACATCTGTCCTCACAATCATTCGGGTCCAAATGGTCGCTTTTCTATTCAGAGAGCAAGAGCTGTGCGCACCGAGGTCCTTTTGAGCAGAGCGTGGCTGCAGGTGCCTCTCGGTTGGAGTCGGGCCGCCTCGCCGTTTGCAGGACCGGAGGCTGCGCCTGGCCCTCCCGGTGCTACTTGGAGTTTGTCCCCCGGCTGCGGACTCTCCCAGCTCCTCTGAGGAACAGCCTCAGGGAGAAGACGCCCTGCCTTCTCCGTCCCTCGGGCAAACTCAAGATTCTCCACGGCAGTCAGCAAGTTTTCTTTTTTCCAAACTGTGACCACTCTCTTCGCCTGTCACACTTCCCTTGTTTCTGTGGCTGCCAGGACCCGGCGTCCTCTTCCGGCCCCTCCAGGCTCTGCCTGTCTTCGGTTTTCCGAAGCTGACACCGTATCCGTGTGCCCTCCCACCTCACCCTGACTGTCGGTGCAGGTTTTAACTGCATGAGTGTGTGAGTCCTGGTGAGTGTGAGTGTGTTTCAAGGGCAAGATTACAAATAAATGCTTTGAAGCACACGAGTGTGGGCACGTGACCGATGGTTCCACGTGTCGTCTACGTGAGCTTTCGGACAGGGTTCACTCGTTGGAGTTCTGTCTTGGCAGGTTGTGGACCAGAATGTGTAAGCAGCTGTTTGAGGTTGAGGGCACCGTGTGGGGCTGGTGATTTTAGGGCCTGTTCCCTTCCTGGCCCCCACAGTGCCCGCTCTGACTGCCCAGCCACCTCCGAAGTCGTTCCGAGGGGCTCGGCCGGCACCAAGGCCGCCTGCACAGGGGCTGAGCGCCGTGCCAGGCCTCACGCCCTTCAGCTGTCGCTGTGACGCAGCAACAATATTTAGAAACAAAACTAATTATCATATTCCTGGGTTTTATTTTGTATACAGATATTGTTATTGTTTTCTAGGTTTACACTTTTAACACATAAGCATAAAAAAAAGTTAAAACACTTATATAGATATGGAATTAGACTACCCAAGTAAAATACGCATCCTTATTTTTCCTTCAAAAATTTGGACAAAAGCACATTATACACGCAAAATACGGTGGCTTGACAGTATGAGGTCTATTTTAAGTGTGGCTGGCTGTTCGGTCAGGGCGCCTCAACTGCAAACAAGCAAAACCGACTCCGACCTGAGTGAGCAGGGACGTTCTTGGTGCATGTGCTCGTGACGTTCAACGGGCCAGCTGCGCTCCACTGTGCCCAGGAAGATTAGTTCAGGCGGAGGCACGGGGCGCACCAGTGTGCGCAACTTGCAATGTGGAGGAGAGCTCGTGCGTTTTCTCTGACATCTGTCCCCCAGGAGCTGGCACCGGGCTGTGGGAGAGGTGGCAGGGATGCCGTGTTTTCAGCCTCGTTCCTGGTGACCAGCTGCACCGGCTGCCTCGCTGCGCAAGCACACGGCTGGTGCAGCTGGGGGCTCAGAATGAGTTCGGAGTTCCTGGCGGCTCTGGTCCCAGTGCCGCGTTTAGGTCTCTTCGGGCTTGAGTGGCGTGGGGAGACGTCTCCTTACGGCTCTGGGCAGACAGGGTTAAATAACAAATGGGAAGGGCGTAGCCTCTCCTCTCTTCTCCGCCACCACCCTCCCCGTCTCGCCTCTGGGAGTAAAAACCAGAGGAATCCTTGTGTCCAAGGGAGCTCTGCATGGCGGCCATCCAGCCGGCCACACCACCCCGCTGCGGCTGAGGGCTTTGCAGGCAACCGAGGCTCTGCTCTGATGCCCAGGGTGTGGAGGCGGCGAAGGAGCGTGAGCCGGGCATCCGTCCTTCGGGTCCAGCCCCGATCCTCGCACTGCTCGGGGGCGCCGCGGCCCCAGGTGAATGGCCACCGTGGTGTCTGCTGAGTGGCCCGAATGGCGGAGTTGTGACGAACCCCGTAAACTGAGTCTCCCTGGGAAGATTCAGAACATGAATCACTGTGATGTTACTGGATGGGAGCGGCTGGCCCTTTAAAGGGGACCTTTGGAGGGAAGAAGGTGGTGGAGATAGCTCCCCACATCAAAGGAGGGAAGAAGGTGGTGGAGATAGCTCCCCACATCATAACCTCGCAAGGAAGCATCAAATGCACACCGTCTGAGAGTCTGCAGTGTTTTAGTGAACAAGATGCCTTCTTGGCTGCCAGGCAAGTGTCGAGCCGTGTCTTGTGTTCCTTCGCCTTAAGTGCCCCCTCAGAGCACCCAGAATAG
>NW_028096481.1:0-1379 GCF_014824575.4 Sturnira hondurensis
TGGAGACTGAATGGTATGCTATTAAACAACGAATGGGTCAAGACTGAAATTAGAAAGAAATCAGAAAGCTTCTGGAAACAAATGAAAGTGAACTCACAACAACCCGAAACCTATGGGACACAGCAAAGGCAGTCCTGAGAGGGAAGTTCATAGCGATACAGGCTCACCTAAAGAAGATAGAAACATTTCAAACAAACAACCTAACCCGATGCCTCCAAGAACTTGAGGAACAACAACAAAGACAGCCCAGAGCAAGTAGAAGGAAGGAAATAACCAAGATCAGAGCAGAATTAAATGACATAGAAACTAAAAGCACAATTCTAAGGATCAATGAATCCAGGAGTTGGTTTTTTGAAAAGATAAACAAAATACACAAGCCTTTAAGTAGGCTCATCAAGAAAAGAAGAGAGAAGACCCAAATAAACACAATCAGAAATGAAAGAGGAGAGATTACAACTAATACCGCAGAAGTAGAAAGTATTGTAAGAAATTACTAGGTGGAACTGTATGCCAAGAAATTTGAAAACCTAGGTGAAATGGACAAATTTCTAGAAAAATATAATCTTCCAAAACTCAATGAAAAAGAAGCAAAAACCTGACAGGCCAATAACAACAAATGAAATTGAAGCAGTAATCAAAAAACTCCCATCACACAAAAGCCCTGGACCAGATGGTTTCACAGGACAATTCTACAAAGCTTTTAAGGAAGAGCTAACCCCTATTCTTCACAGACTATTCCAAAAAATCCAAAAAGAGGGAAAACTCCCCAACTGTTTTTATGAAGCCAGCATCATCCTAATTCCAAAGCCAGATAGAGACACAACAAAGAAAGAAAATTACAGGCCAATATCGCTGATGAACATAGACGCTAAAATCCTCAAGAAAATATTGGCAAATTGTATCCAACAATACATCAAAAAGATCATACACCACGACCAGGTGGGATTCATCCCAGGGATGCAAGGATGGTTCAATGTATGCAAATCAATAAATGTAATACACCAAATAAACAACAGCAAAGACAAAAATCACATGATCATATCAATAGATGCAGAAAAAGCTTTTGATAAGGTTCAACACCCATTTATGATAAAGGTACTCAGAAAAATGGGAATAGAGGGAACATTCCTCAATATAATAAAGGCCATATATGAAAGACCTACAGCCAACATCATACTCAATGGGCAAAAACTAAAAGTTTTCCCACTAAGATCAGGAAAAAGACAAGGTTGCCCACTATCACCACTTCTATTCAATATAGTATTAGAAGTTCTAGCCACTGCGGTCAGACAAGAAAAGGAAATAAAAGGCATCCAAATCGGAAAGGAGGAAACACAACTGGCATTGTTTGCAGATGACATGATAGTGTACATGGAAAT
>NW_028096482.1:0-2896 GCF_014824575.4 Sturnira hondurensis
TCCATATCTTGGTGATTGTAAATAATGCTGCAATGAACACAGGGGTGTTCAAGTTCCTTTGAATTAGTGTTTTGGGTTCCTGCAGATATATTCCTGGAAGTGGCATCTCTGGGTCAAAAGGCAGATTCATCTTTAGTGTTTTTGAGATATCTCCATACTGCTTTCCACAGTGATTGCACCAGTCTGCATTGCCAACAGTGCCAAATGGTTCCACTTTCTCTACATCCACACCAACACTTGTTGTTTGTTGATTTATTGATGATAGCCATTCTGACCAGTGTGAGGTGATAGATATCTCATTGTGGTTTTAATTTGCATTTCTCTGATGATTAATGATGTTGAACATGTTTTCATATGTCTATTAGCCATTTGTATGTCCTCTTTGGAGAAGTGCATATTCAGTCCCTTTTCCACTTTGAAATTGGGTTGTTTATGTTTTGGTGTTGAGTTTTGTAAGTTCTTCATAAATTTGGGATATTAACCCCTTACCAGAGATATGGGTGAATATGATCTCCCATTCTGTGGGTTGTCTTTTTATTTTGTTGATGTTTTTCTTTTCTGTGCAGAAACTTTTTAATTTGATTCTTCTTATACCAGACACAAGAATAAATTCAAAATGGTTTAAAGACTTAAATGTTAGACCTGAAACCATAAAACTCATGGAAGAAAACATAGGCAGAAGATCTCAGGCATGACTTGTAGTAATATTTTACTGAACATATCTCCTCAGTCAAAAGACAAGCAAATGGAACTGTGTGAAACCCATGCTTGTTCTGCATTGTCTGTGAGATCATACTGTTTTTTTTTTGACTGCTTAAAACAGCATAAGCATTTCCAATCTTTTTAAAAGCATCCGTTCGCTCCAGGAACATGGTTTTGTCTGGATTAAACTCCAATTGAGCTTTCTCTAAGCTTTTTTCAAATCTTCATCATCAGTATCTTTGCTAATTTCAAGTACTTCACAGTGACTTTCACAATTGTTTATGCTGCACTCCACCTCCTTCATCTTTGGGGTATCCTTTCCATTTTCCCCACTACCAGTTGTACTGTCTTTTGGGCAGTTGGACTTTCTTTGAGCACCACTACCTGATAGCACTGCCTAAATTGCATTAGAGCTGTTTATAGCTGTGCTTCCATTTTACTAATTACTTCCAGTAGTGCTCTGGGTCACTCTATCCAGTTTTATCACCTTAAAAATGAAATCCACAAGGTTTTCCATGTGAGTAATCAAAATTGGTGCAGTGCACCCAGGGCAGTGGGTAGAGCTTTCATGCTTTCTGCAGGGAGTTGGCCTTCTCCTTGGTGCTGGCATCCAGGG
This sequence comes from Sturnira hondurensis, assembly GCF_014824575.4. Lineage (NCBI taxonomy): Eukaryota > Metazoa > Chordata > Mammalia > Chiroptera > Phyllostomidae > Sturnira > Sturnira hondurensis. Next base: position 1,319 of record NW_028096482.1, read on the forward strand.
ACTCCAGGGTGATCTCGGCAGAGTTCTCCTCTCATCCTAGTTCCCCACCATGGCTTGCACCTCCCTTTATCATTATTGTTCATTACCAGAAAAGAGCTGAAAGGAAGTGCTCAATACACAGTCTTTATAGACCCATGTAATAAAGTGATGTGAAGAAGAAAATCTATTGAAAGTCCTACACAGATGACCAGTTCAGAAATGGACCAGGAATACAGCCATGTTGATGTTTCTCTCTGAGACCAGCATGACTGCCTCACTCTGAATTCTGCTTTTCTGAAACATTGTTCTCTTTTCAGTCATTGTCCAATTCTCACCCAATAAAGAGTGAAGATTAAATGATGTTTAAAAAGCAGTCAGATATAGAAAATGAAGGTTGTTCTAGCATACATCTTAGGAGGAAATTGGGGACTTCTTCCCCAGCAAGACAGAGCTGAACCACCTGGTCCTAGATGAGGCAGTGTGGAAGCCTGTTTGGGGGCATCTGTGCCCTACACAGCCCTCCAATAGATAAATATTGACACTATTGCTCAAATGCACCTACATGCATGAGTCCACAAAATGCTTTTCCTGTGACTTTGCAAGAATCTATTTCCAGTCATCCAGTAGACCTTCTTTGGTCCCAGTCCACCTCTGAAAACACCTGACCTGACCTTTGGCACCACTTAGAAGTCTGGAGCCCAGGCCACAGGTCTGCCCATGCTCCAGGCCCAGCATGCACACGAAGAACACAGTTCAGCACTTTGTTTTTTGTCTCTATGATATATTTTCTGGGCCAAAAAGTTTCTTTGTTTTTTTCTGTAAGATTGCTCTAGTAGTGCTTAGTTGTCTTTAACTTCATTTGAAAGAATTTTGTTAGACTGCATTGTTAGACAGTTGTTGTATCAGTATGCATTAAAAAGCTTACCAAAATTGGTGAATTTTTGTGTAGCCATTTTAATATTGAAGATGGAAGAAACATTTTCAGCATACTAAGCTTTATTTTTTCAAGAAAGGTAAGGACACAACTGAAATTTTTAAAAAAGATTTGAACAGTGTATGGGAGAAGGTGCTGTGACTGATTGAATGTATCAAAATTTGTTTGTGAAGTTTATGCTGGAGATTTCTCTCTGGGTGATGCTCCATGGTTGGGTAGACAAGTTGAAGTTGATAGTGATCAAGTCAAGACATTAATCAGAACAATCAACATTATACCACGTGGGAGATAGCCAATGTACTCAAAATGTCCAAATCAATAAAAAAATTTTTGAAATGAAAAATGTGTCTTTATTTTATGGAAAAACTAAATGGAGTTTTTGGCCAACCAAGTATTTTGGAACTCTCTCATTGCAGTAGACATGAAATATAATTCAATATGCTTATACCACAATTTACTAATCTAGTTGCTCAGTGAGACACTCAGGGTAAATATTTCTTCTTTTCATTATTTATTTATTTTGTTGCATACATATGATTACATTAATCTTGTAATTTCCTGAGTTTGAAGTTACTGAATGAAAGAGATACACATTTAAATATTTTTTAGTTACTGTCATATTTCCCTCTAAGAGAAAGTGTATTCTTTCTACCTCTGTTAATACA
>NW_028096483.1:0-698 GCF_014824575.4 Sturnira hondurensis
TCAACAAATGGTGTTGGGAGAATTGGACAGCCACATGCAAAAAAATGAAACTGGAGCACCAACTTACAACATACACCAAAATAAATTCAAGGTGGATAAAAGACTTAAATATAAGCTGGGAAACATTAAAGCACTAGAGGAGAACATTGGCAGGAAAATCTCAGATATTCCACGCAGCAAGATTTTTACTGATATGTCCCCTAGAGCAAGAAATATAAAGGAAAGAATAAATAAATGAGATCTCATCAAAATTAAAAGCTTCTGCATGGCTAAGGAAAACAGTATCAAGATAAAAAGAGAAGCAACAGCTTGGGAAAACATATTTGCCAATGATACCTCAGGAAAAGGTTTAATCTCCAAAATATACAAAGAACTCACTTGACTCCACTCAAAGAAGACGAGCAACTCAATTAAAAAATGGGGAAAGGACTTGAACAGACACTTCTCCAAGGAGGACATACAGAGGATCCAGAGACACATGAAAAGACACTCGATACAGCTAGCTATCAGAGAGATGCAAATTAAAACCACAATGAGATACCACTTTACACCAGTCAGAATGGCTATCATAAACAAAGAAACAAACAACAAGTGCTGGAGAGGTTGTGGGGAAAAGGGGACCCTAGTTCACTGTTGGTGGGATTGAAGGCTGGTACAACCACTATGAAAAACAGTATGGAATTTTCTAAGAAAACTAA
>NW_028096484.1:0-740 GCF_014824575.4 Sturnira hondurensis
TAACTGCCACATGTGCCATGACCGGGAATCACACCAGCACACAATCATTCTTTGGCACAACAGCAAAAACACAGCCACAACAGTCAGCATGGAAACCATTCTTAAAACCACTGAACAGTTTATATAAACAACACTTTGTGATTTACAAAATAAGTCACATGTGGGAAGCTTTACATAAAATACAGAATGTAAAGAAAATATTGCAATGTGAGATTCTCGAACCAATGGTCCAGACATTTGGACAAAGGATATGTGCACACATGTCATTTACAGTAAAGGCCTGACATTATAAATCTGTAAGATTGCTGGTTAACTAGTCACTCATCAAATATGTTCAAACATATAGTTTGTTCATTATANCCTCAGTCCTTTTACTCCTACATTACATCTTTAAGTGAGTACACCTGCATACTGCATCCATTGTTTATCAAAGTATGTAAATCCCTTCACATAGGCTCACATAGTAGATGTTCAATTTTGGGAGCTCCCCAGCACCTGTTTCTTGACACAGTCAGGATGAATGAGATGCATCTGCACAGAAGAGGAAACTGTGACTGCATTTCCTGTGTATCTCTCCTTGCATGTTCGTTTTTGTGATTAAAAGCTGGTGATGTTGGACACCTGTATTTCAGGTCCAATGATCCACAGAATTCTAATGAAGTTGCACAAAATGATTTATTGGGCATTTAAAAAAGCACCCCCTCCAACAGGGTAGCCCCTAAATGTCTAAAATTTGATGA
>NW_028096485.1:0-1592 GCF_014824575.4 Sturnira hondurensis
CCAAGTTCTGTTCTATTTCTGCTCACCATTAAACTAAGCAAGTAGGTACTGAATATGTACCATGCAAGTACTATTAAGTGTTGTGGAGACACCAGTGTGATGCCTACAAAGAGCTGTAACAGAATTTTCAAGACTTTCTTAGAAAAGATGGTGATTCCACCAAGCTGAGTCACAGGGATTCCTGCTGAGATGGCGTAGCAGAGTGATGTGTATGAGGAGAGCACAGCTTGTGATCTGTCTCCTCTAGAATTCTCACCACGGATTCTGGGGGTTACTCTTGAGCCATTCCAGATGCTGCAAGTGGTGTCTGTGGCAGATCCCAGACCAGGTACCACTTGGCATGCTGGCCACCACAATTTATTGCTAACTTGACCTTGGCCTGGAAAAATTGATTCCATCTTGGAATGTTGGCCTTCAAAGAGAGTGACAGGGAACACATGCAACTTCCCTTTACTGTATTTTAAGCTCATCTATCCTGTCATCTTGTACAGCTAAGGCATCGCAATTCCATTTGCCTCACCATAGGACTGACAGTGACTTCTGGAGGTCCCAAGTCAGCTCTGTAAAACTCACCCAATTAGCCCAATAAACACCCCCAAATGCACGTATCATCTTATGATAGAAACAAAGCAAATGTGTCATCTTATACTCCTGGAGGTCAGAGGTCGGAAACGGGTCTTACTGGGCCTATCAGAGGGCTGTGTTGCTGCTGGGGGATCAAGGGAAGAACCTGTTTCCCTGACTTTTCCAGCTTCTGGAGGCTGCCTGCAGTTCTTGTCTTGTGCCCTCTTCCTCCGTCTTCAAAGTCAGCAATGTAGTGCCTTCAAATCTCTGACTGCAATCTCTCTGTCTCTCTTTTCCACTTTAAAGGACCTGGTAGTTACATTGGGCCCACCTTTAAGATAATTCCCTTATCCAACTGTAATCTTTATCTCCATAGACATCCAGTCAAAGTTGCTCAATCAAGAACCAGTGTCAAAACAAAAAAAACAAAAACAAAAACACAGCTGTCAATCTATCATAAATACGTCCTGAGTTCTTGCCTAAATGTTGCTATAAGAAGCATGTATTAATCAACAAATATTGGGGTTGCTGTTATTTGTGAGCACTGTTGGAAATAACAGGTGAATCAGATGCAGATCCAATCCCCAGATAGCTCTTAGCCTAATGACAAAGAGAAAGCTGGACTATGTGTAAGAATAACACAGGAACATATTAAGTGCCAGAGACAAAGCTCTATGAAAGAAACTTACACATTTTAATAGGAGGTCCAAGGTGATCAGAGATGGCCAGGATTCCTGAGCCTACTACTGGCTACTTGCCACAGCCTGATCTACCCCCAAAACGGATCTCTCATGTCTTATAATTGTGTGTGTGCTTATGTGCACACATATGGGCATGTATACACATGCGCACAAAGCATAAAGACATCCAAAAGCTAAAGTGGAGATCATATTTGAAGGTACTGGCCATGGAAATTCTGTTAGACTGCGAAGCAAAGTGTTCCTTTCAGCTGCAGACAAGCCTAAGTCCACCTGCGTCCCCTACCCCTCCAGATGCAAGCAGAGTAGCTCTCTCTGCCCTGCTCCCCT
>NW_028096486.1:0-2907 GCF_014824575.4 Sturnira hondurensis
GATTTGGGCATCAAGGACATTGTAATGATGTTAATCCTTCCTGTCCATGAGCGCGCTATATGCTTTTTGTGTATATGCTATATGCTATAGATATAGCGCTAGCATATAGCGCGCTATATGCTATATGCTTATTTATTTGTGTCTCTCTAGTTTCTTTCTTCAGTGTCTTATAATTTTCTGAGTACAGGTCTTTTACCTCCTTGGTTGAATTTATTCCTAGATATTTTAGATGCGATTTTAAATGGGATTGTTTTCTTCATTTTCCTTTTTTGATAGTTCATTATCAGTGTATAAAAGTGCAACTGATTTCTGAATATTTATTTTGTATTCTGTTCCTTTACCAAATTTGTTGACCAGTTCTAGTGGTTTTTTGGTGGAATCTTCAGGGTTCTCTAGATACGGTATCATGTCGTCTATGAATAGTGACAGTTTTGCTTCTTCCTTTCCAATTTGAAAGTTTTTTACTTCCTTTTTTCCTCTGATTGCTGGGTCTAGGACTTTCAGTACTATGTTGAATAAGATGGTGAAAGCGGACATCCCTGTCTTGTCCGCTTAAGGGAAACACTTTTAGTTTTTTCCTATTGAGTCTGATGTTAGTTAGGGCTTTGTCACGCATGGTCCTTATTATTGTGCAATATGCTCCCTCTATTCCACTTTGCTGAGAGCTTTTATTATAAATGGGTGCTACATTTTATCGAATGCTTTTTCTGCATCTATTGATATGATCATATGATTTTTATCTTTCATTTTGTGGATGTGATGTATTATGTTAATTGATTTGCAAATATTGTACTAACCTTGCATCCCTGGAATAAATCCCACTTGATCATGGTGTTTGATCTTTTGAATGCATTGCTGAATTTGGTTTGCTAATATCTTGTTGAGGATTTTTGCATCTGTGTTCATCAGGATATTGGCTTACAATTTTCTCTCTTTGTAGTGTCTCTGTCTGGTTTTAGAGTTAGGATGATGCTGGTGGCACGTGCAGTCGTGTGTTTCTGGGAGCCTCGGAGAGTGGGACTGAGAAAGGCAGGTTTGTGAGGAGTTAGTTACAGAGACCAGGGGTGTCAAATTCATTTTCACCAGGGCCACCTCTGCCTCACGGGTGCCTTCAAAGGGCCGACTGTAATTTTAGGACTGTATAAGTGTAGCTGCTCCTTAACTGTTAAGTGAGTGCTTGGTGCTGCTGCCAGGTAGAAACAAGGCACTGGGCTGGATAAAACTGGTGGAGGGCCGGATTTGGCCCATGGGCCTTGTGTTTGTCCCCTGCGACATAGATGGACAAATAGAGATGGGCAGCCCTGTCTTAGGACTGGCAGAAACCCAGGCATAGAAAAGAAGAGGCACAGATTGACAGATAGAAAAGCCAAGAAATACGAAGACTAAAACAGAGTCATCAGAAAAAATACATACGGATGGGACTGGGAGTGTCAGGCACTCTGGACTTGTAGGCCCAGTGCGTGCTGGTTCCCTGGAGCCTGCTGGTACCAAAGAGGTGTTCCCCGCAGGGCCCGTTTGGTGCCCCAGAGGCCACACAGCACCCTCCCCTGGATGGCACAGGCCTGCCAGATGGAGAGTGGTCCACACACCTGTCTGCATGGGAACCATTGTTTGCATCTGAGGTTTGGAGACAGATCTGGCTGTTGACCACCATGACATTTCCCACGGGCCTACAAGCCCCCCCTCCCCAAGGCTTCCTCCTTCCTGGAAGTCAGGGAGGCCTGGTTCTCAGCAGCTGCTTCTCCCAAGGTCTGGCTTGGCCCTAAGGCTGTGCCATCCCACCCAGGGCCAGCCTGGGAAGAAAGAAGGGATATGAGATACACACACACGCAGGGTCTCCATGTACAACTGTGCAGGTCGTCCTCTGCACAAGCACACCTCACTTCAGATGAGCATACCTCATCCACAGCAGCCAGCATAGATGGTATAGTCACAGCTGTCATTGTCCAGCAGAGGGCAGTCAAGTGTCTTGTTCCAGGAACACTGGAGTAGCATGCCAGTTTGCCAACAGATGTCAATAAGGTGTTTTGAGGAAGTGGTGTCTGGCTAGTTGGCACAAAGGCACCATATAGGCTGCAGGGGCCTGAACCAGCCCAGGCTTGGGCACTCAGGAAAGTGATCTCCAGAAACCATCCTTTCTCTCTACAGAGGTACACGGTCCTGGACCCCAAGTCAGGAGCTGCCCCATTTCAATAAAAAGCATCATATTTTCCTACCTCTGGACTCCAAACCTTAGGTTTCTCCCTTCTTTTCCCTCTCTCCTCTCCCTCACCCAATTTGTCATGGAGTCTTGCCAGATTTCCTAATATTGTTCCTCAGGTAGAAACCTCTTCTCCCTCCCCAGGTGCAGGCAGGCCTCCAGCATTCCGGGTAACACTTCCACACCAGCCTCTGGGGTACTGGTCTGTCCCATTTCCCCCAGACCCAGCCCTTCATCCCTTACACTCAGCTTCAGGAGTGACTTCCCAAACAGGTCTTTCCACATGAGCTTCTCCATTTACAAACCCTCAGAGTGTCCCCATTGCCAAGAGTGTTAAGTCCAAATCGCATCAGGCCGTTACAGAGTGGGGCAGACTGGTTTCATAGGCCTGGCGGGAAGATGAGGCCTGGTGTGAAGAAGGGTGCTCCCAGAGTCTGCACTCTCTGGGATGTGGTGAGCGGCCCCCGCACCCCGCCCCCCCCCCGCACATGTGGCAGCAGCCAGCAGAGGGGGCTCAAGTGTCAGATGGATCCTATGACAACAAAATCCCCCCACAGGAGGCCTTGTGGGCTCTAAGTTTGTGTCTTGGCTTCCCTCTGTGACTCTCCACACCACCTGGGAGAGCTCTGTGCTTCCAGGACTCTGAGCTCGGGTTGAAATAGACGCTCTTCCATTTTACCCTTGGAGGCCAAAGACCTGAGTTTGAA
>NW_028096487.1:0-926 GCF_014824575.4 Sturnira hondurensis
ATAGAAGTGGTGAAAGTGGACAACGTTGTCTTGTTCCTGATCTTAGTGGAAATTCTTTCAGTTTTTCCCCATTCCTTATGATATTGGCTGTATGTCTTTCATATATGGCCTTTATTATATTCAGGAATGCTCCCTCTATTCCCACTTTGCTGAGTACCTTTATCATAAATGGGTGTTGTACCTTCTCAAAAGCTTTTTCCGTGTCCATTGATATGACCATGTGGTTTTTGTCCTTGTTTTTGTTTATGTGGTGTATTACATTTACTGATTTGCGGATATTGAACCATCCTTGCATCCCTGGGATGAATCCCACTTGGTCATGGTGTATGATCTTTTTGATGTATTGTTGGATGCGATTTGCCAATATTTTGTTGAGGATTTTAGCATCTATGTTCATCAGTGATATTGGCCTAAAGTTTTCTTTCTTTGTTGTGTCTCTATCTGGTTTTGGAATTAGGATAATGCTCGCTTCATAAAAGGGGTTTGGGAGTTTCCCAGCATTTTGGATTTTTTGGAATAGTCTGTGAAGAATAGGGGTTAGCTCTTCCTTAAACGCTTTGTAGAATTCTCCTGTGAAACCATCTGGTCCGGGGCTTTTGTGTCATGGGATTTTTTTGATTACTACTTCAATTTCATTTGCTGTTATTGGTGTGTTCAGGATTTCTACTTCTTCTTCATTGAGTGTTGGAAGATTATATTTTTCTAGAAATTTGTCCATTTCACCTAGGTTTTCAAATTTCTTGGCATACAGTTCTTCATAGTAATTCCTTACAAGCCCTTCTATTTCTGTGGTATCAGTTGTAATCTCTCCTCTTTCATTTCTGATTGTGTTTACTTGTGTCCTCTTCTTTTCTTAATGAGCCTACTTAAAGTTTTGTCTATTTTGTTTATCTTTTCAAAAAAACAACTCTTGGATTCATTGATCC
>NW_028096488.1:0-2423 GCF_014824575.4 Sturnira hondurensis
GGGACCGTCAAGTGGAAGAGACTGTACTTCCCCTCACCCAATTTTGGAGACACCTCATTATGGGAGAGGAAGTGTTCAGGTGCCAGAAAGCAGGAGGGCTCTGGGGCTGCTCCAAAAGAGCCCACGAGTGTGTGCTGGGTCCTTTGCACTGAAGTTACTTGACCTGCAGTAACTGGTGGAAGTGCTTGTCCACCTTCCTTTGTGTCCCTGAATGCAAGAGGTAAATCTCCCCTGTGCAAGGTACCCCATTCTGGGGGCTGAGAGGGACACCCTAATGCCAGAAGTAAGGAAAACCTGTTCATAGCAAACCTCGTTACTTCGTGACTAAATTACTACCCAACCTCAAATTCTGTGTAGATTGCTCACTCACGAGAACCAAAACCCGAACTTCTTTGTCCTGTCAGGTCATCACTTTATTGTTTCTTTGCCCAAAAAGGATTAAAAGCTTGCTGGTTCAATCATTTTTGTCTATATCCATTATGACCACCGGTGACTACATAATAAATTTTTTTTAACTTCTGTTGATCTGGTCCTACGCCACTTTTTCATTAGTTCAGTCATAACTCAGGAGGTGTGGTGGGTGGCAATTTCCCCTCCTTAATAGAACTGAAGGGTAAACACACTAGGAAACCTATAAAGAACAGAGGGAGGTAATATCTGTGATGGAAAAGGACAGCCCAGCTGGGGAAGTGCCAGCCTCCCTGCTGGGGGATCGCGGGGCAGAGATCTTTGTCTCCCGTATGTAGCTGGGAGTGGGGCCACAGAGCCACTGTCTGGCCTCTTGTCACCCAGAGTTGAAAATATCCACAGTGTCAGCCCAGTGAGATGAGGCCTGTGTACAGGAGGCTTGTCCAGAAGNTGGTCAGTGACTTCAGCCTGAGGTCATGTGCTGCTCTGGGGCCAAGGGTGGGGCGCTGTGTGTGGAAGGCTGATACTCTGAGCCAGTAGAACAACCTCTTGAAAGTCCAAATGGACCGTCAGATGAGCGATGCAGATACCTCTCCAATCCCTTCCTGGAGGTTCTGAAGTCTGCTATTGACAGAAGCCCCAGAGAGAAGCGGGGGACAAAGGCTGAGGGAAAGGGAAAAGACTGGTAATGAGGGGAGACATGGTATATTCTCAATACATGAGGAACATAAGAACTTTACAAATAAGAAGATAGTTTTTCAAACTAGCACACATCATTTTTATTTTTTGCAGAGAAATCCCATACGTAATCATTACCGTGGAGGGTTAGGTCTGGGGCACGCAATGGAAATCCCCTGTGCGGTGTTTCTCAGATCCAGCTATAACTGAGTAACGTGCTGCGAAATCAGTTAAGGGGTTGAAACTAGCATTTTCCTAAGATTTTATTTAATGATTTTGTTCTTATTTATCTACTTTTTCAAAGGTTGAAAGTTTTTATTTATTTGATTTAATCTTTATTGCATTTTTTCCATTAACTTTTTTCTTTTTCTTTTATATTTCTTCTTCTTTTTAAAAATCTTTCGTGGCTGCACCCAGGATGAGCCAAGCTGCTCTGCAAATCCCGGTTTTATCAGCACGGGGACCAGATTTGTGTCAGCCAACGTCCCGAGTCACCATAGGATCCGCCTCTTCCTGTGTCTACCTGCAGGCCTGCTGTCAGGCTTAGGCTACTCGCAGACCTAACTGTTGCTGAGAGGGCTTCTGGCACAACTGGGGAGATGGGACCCCTGGGTCTCCCAGGGCAGGTGCCTGTCAGGCTGCAGGGAAGATGCTGGGTGTCTTCTCCTCCCCACTGACCCACTAGCTTGAGTCTGTCTTGGGTTATTTTCCTGTAATTGGCTGGGCAGGGCTCCTTATCGGCCAATGGGTGAAGTCTCCAGAGCCCAGATTTTGGGTCTGTCAGAAGTTGGGAGGGGGTTTTTATGAATCTCCCTTGGGGTGGGGGAAGCGCCAGTCTGTTTCCTGGGAAAGTGCAGGTAATGGCCATGCCCTGCAGCCAGCCTCTGACACTCCCTGAGTCTGCAGAAGTTGCTGTCTCCTTAGCAGAAGGCATGTTTTCCATTACCATTTAGTCCTGTTTCACGCACCTCCTCCCAGCAATCACCTCAATGTTGTCCATGTTCATGAGCCCTTTTTCCTTCAAACTAACACATGGCATTTCAGGTTGGAGGCACCAGGCCCAGTAAGCCAGGTCTTGGCGTTTTTGAGATCTCTCACTACTGGAAAAAGGACCCAACCCTCCTCCCTAGGACCCGGGTGTTTGTTTATCTAAGAATTAAACTTTCACAGAGGCAGTCAATCCACTCTGGTTGACAGGTGCCCCAGCTCTCCTAGGAGGGACTCTGCTGGACTCATTCAGAAACCCTCCATGCGCAATCTCTTTCTGAAGGAGAAGGTATAGAGTATAGGAATGGCTCGCTCAGGACCAGAACCAAGGACGCACACGTGCCTCGGAT
>NW_028096489.1:0-552 GCF_014824575.4 Sturnira hondurensis
TACATTTTTGTCATATGTAACTGACCTTGTTGTGTCAAATTTTTATGAAACAAAATTTGCATCTAGCCTGCCTGCACCACAATCAAGGATTTGGGTCATGTTAGGCACAGGTGGCAAACACAAGGCTTCCAGGCTGAATCCTGCCCTCTACCTTGTTTTATTCAGACCTGCACCTTGTTTCTACCCAGTGGCAGTGCCGAGATCCTTGGCTCTATGTAAGGAGTAGTTACATTTATACAGTCCGAAAATTATATTTGGCACTTTGAAGGAAACCATGAAGCAGATGTGGTCCCTGAAAGAAATGAGTTTGCCATCCTTGTTTTAAGGAGAGAAAAAAAAAGGAAGGTGATGCTCTGAGCCTGTGGGAGGCAAAAGGAAACACCTGAGCCTGGCAGGAACACCATCTCCCCATGCTTTCCTGTTCTGCACATGTGGGGCTCAACTGACACCCACCAAGGTTCTTGTACAGGACGACCCTGGGATGTGTCTCTGTGCTCTTTGTGCACAATAGTATGTGGCTGTGTCTTCAGGGCCCATGCTGGTCATTGTGAG
>NW_028096490.1:0-761 GCF_014824575.4 Sturnira hondurensis
CAACTGAATAGAACCAATGTACCCAAATGTTAATAAACACAACAGTCTACAAAGCCAAGTGCTGCAACCAACTTAAGTGCCCATGAGGAAATGAATGGATCAAGAAATTATGGTACATTTGCACAAGCACAAGGACGTTTTCAAGTGAAACCGAAAAGTAGACTGTTTCACATTAGGGAGGTGCATTGCACTACTAAAAATCACTGAGTCTACACTTTGTAAAGATTATTTTGCAGTCCCCAGAGGGTTAAAAACTCTAAGTCAGAAAATATGACCCCTGGCCACAGGGTTCCTGAGATATTTGCATCAAATTCCAGGATGTCCACCAACATGTGCAGGATTTCCCAGGTCCCCAAAGCAATGACAGAGGAGACAGACCATGGTGGGTGGCCCTTAGAGTCCAAAAATAACTTAATTGTATACACTGCACACTTTTGGAAAATTGTATTTATTTATTTCTTTTTAGGAAGGGAGGGCTTTGGTTGAAACTGCTAATAGAAAAACAGAGGTCACTGGAGTAAGAACAGAATTCTGAAAGCATATAAGAGCATGACACACTATTAGAGATCAGCTGGCCCTCTCTGACAGAAACACAAATAAACCTGGGCTTCTCACAATTCTTTCCCCTGAAGCACAGCTTCTCAAACCTCACCTGAAAGTCTGACTTCCTCTGTGACCATGGGCTTTCCCACCTGTGAAATCTTCATCACCATTTCCACTTACCTGGGGAGACAGATAGTGACTTTTTACTGCAAACATCC
>NW_028096491.1:0-537 GCF_014824575.4 Sturnira hondurensis
GATATCTATATGGAAGATAAAAGCAATATAGTAAGTGTGATTGGGATTATATTTTGTATGATCTTAAACATCAGAATAAGGGTGTGAGAAGTCAGGGAGGCTGCGGGGAAGTTCTGTACACTTTCTGAAAGTGACAATGGCAGCAAAGGGGAGAGAATTGGAAGCTAAATGGACTGGGGCTGTTCAGATGATAAGAAATTTGGGCCCAGATTGGGTATTTTAGTGAGAGTGTTAGGGAAGCTTCCGGGTCAAATTCTGACATAAGTTGGAATTGTGAATCTTATTTTTAGATTCAACTTTCATTGCTGTTAATAAAGCATTGTATCTACCTTGAGAGTTCCCATAAAGAAGATGTGTCCGTTGCTTCCGTTACACCATTTAGATCGCAGAAGATGAGTTTACCAGTAATATTTTTCAAAACCTATACTTATTAAAATTATTTTGTTTGTAAGTTAAAGGCATTGGTCTCATAATGTTTTATTTTCATCTAACTTTCACTTTGAATTGTTTGCCTTTGTGTTGCTTTAGTTTCTGAGT
>NW_028096492.1:0-819 GCF_014824575.4 Sturnira hondurensis
AAGGAATTTAACATAGAGAAATAGCCCTCACTACACTGTTGGGAGGTCAGGAAAGGCTGGCTCTAGGCTGAGCTTCCAGAAATGCCCCCCAGGGTAACCCTGCAGGTCACAATTGAGAAGCTGGGGAATCCAGACGCTGCCACCACCCCTGCTGGCTCCAGGACTATACTCAGCCCTGACCCCTGCCAGCAGAACGGGTGCCCCAAGTGCTTCCACAGTCACAAAACAAGGGTCTACCAGGGTGTCCAACCTGCGGCCCATGGGCTTTGTGCAGCCCAAGATAGCTGTGAATGCGGCCCAACCCCAAATCATAAACTTACTTAAGACATTAATGAGATTTTTTTGTGATTATATGTCACAATGTATTTAATGTGTAGCCCAAGGCAACTCCTCTTCTTCCAATGTGGTCCAGAGATGCCAAAAGGTTGGACACCCCTGGCTAGACACTGAACATGCTGCTAAAGCTGCTGAAAAAAAAATATCCCATGACTGAAAAATCAGAGAAGCATGACCTCTGCCTTACAGTGTTAATGTCTGTGCTGCTTCTGGTTAACAGGACTGAAATCATTTGGTTTTAAAAATCTGGCTTCTGTGTGTCTCCAGTACAGGAAGGCACACTACGAAAGATGCTGAGTGGGACTTCTGGTCAAGATGGCGGCGTAGACAGACGTGGCTCACACCTCTTCACACAACCACAGCAAACTTACAACTAAAATACAGAGCAACCATCACTCGGAACCATCAGAAATTGAGTTGAATGAAAGTCTGACAACTACAGAATTAAAGAAACCACATCCATCCAGACTGGTAAGAAGGGCA
>NW_028096493.1:0-860 GCF_014824575.4 Sturnira hondurensis
ATGTTATCTACTGTTTGATCTTTGCCACCCTGTATTCCTGTGTATTACAACCTAATAAAAGCCGCTGGAGGAAGGGGCTCATAGCCTTTTTTTCCTCAGAGAAACTGGCCACCTCTCCTCCCCAAGCAGATCATGTGTTGGTAGTGTTTACTTTCATCCGTGGTGGATGGTGGGGACTTGTGGGGAAAGTCACCCCACATCGGGTACCTGAGACAGGGACCCTACAAATTAGGGTCCCTGAAGAAAAATGAGGCATTTTCTCCCTCTGGCTCGAGAAATCAGGTGTCCCTACATGAGTGGGGGCCTAGCAGAGGCATCTGGGTTCCAATCCCTAAGATGTGCAGGGGCCTTGTAGAGAATTCCATCTCACGTTAATCTTGGGGCTCGGAGGGTAAGTACATATAAGGACTGGTCATCCAGTGCCCTGAGCCCTCTCAGCTGTCTCGGCAGCTGGGAAGTAAACCAGAGACCAATAAGTGTGACTGAGAGGTACTCAAAATTCGGTACCTCTTTCCTTCAGTGTTTTGCCGAAACACTCATAAAATACCTAAAACTAGAAGGGGAGGGGGAGAGCAGGGGAGAGAAAACCGCTCAAGGGGTGGTAAAAGTAACCTTCCTATTATTTCTAACATGCTTGGGGGTCTTACCCACAGTTGCCCCTCACCCATCAGGGGTGAAGCGTTGATTCCCATCTCTCTTAGTCGTATGTCCATGGCATTGTGGTTCGAAGCCTCTGGTCAATGAAGGAGGTCCCGAATTCTTAGGGTCCCTGTCCCAGGCACCAGATGTGAGGTGACTTTGCCCACCGTCCACCACGGATGAAAGTAAACACTACCAACACATGATCTGCTTGGGGAGGA
>NW_028096494.1:0-663 GCF_014824575.4 Sturnira hondurensis
ATCAATGCACAGGTGTCAGTGACCCACGGACCTGGACAACAGGGCGGGGACTGACTGTGGGGTGGGGGCGGGGCAGGGGAGAGCCATGGGGGAAGATTGGGACAACTGTAATAGAACAATAATAGCCCTGACTGGTGTAACTCAGTGGATTGAGCACGGGCTGTGAACCAAAGGGTCACCAGTTCCATTCCCAGTGAGGGCACATGCCTGGGTTGCAGGCCAGGTCGCCAGTAGGGGGCGCTCAACAGGCAACCACACACTGATGTTTCTCTCTTTCTCTCTCTCCTTCTCTTCCCCTCTCTCTAAAAACGAATAAATAAAATCTTTTTAAAAAGAACAATAAAAAGGTATATTTCATTATTATTTATAAATTACATACAATATGTTTTTTATATCTGCAAAATTTATCACAAATTTATGTACATATATCCACCTATGCATATATACAGTTTTCTCCCAGAGAGCTGTTTGCTAAACATTTGTAGAATTAACCAGAACACCTCCGGCTAACCCACCTGGAGCCCTTGCCATTTATGGTGCCCAGAATGAGCTCAGCCCAGGTGCCCGAACCTGCTGGTACAGGGCACATGCGTGACTGGACTCCGGGTCCCTGGCCTGGGGTGGAGGTCTCACTGCCCTGAGCCTCCTGTTTCTACTCTCCAA
>NW_028096495.1:0-1091 GCF_014824575.4 Sturnira hondurensis
CAGTATCTGTCTTCTGTAACAGTGTTATTTCACTTAACATAATGTCTTCTAATTTTATTCATGATGTAAAAATGCTGAGATTTTTATTTAATACTGAGTATTGTTGCACTTACTGCATATGCCACATTTCCTTTATTAATTTATCTAATAATGGACATTTGGGTTGTTTCCATACCTTGGCTATTGTGAACATGGGAGTGCAGATAACTTTCAGATAATGATTTCATTTTCTTTGGTTATGTACTTATCCCAGAATTGGGATTACTGAATTATATGTTAGTTTTATTTTTATTTTTTGAGGAACCTCCATACTGTTTTCCATATTGGCTACACCATTCTACATTCTCACCGACAGTGTACAAGTACTCACTTTTCCACACATGTTCTCCAACAATCATCTTTAAAAAATAATACGCATCCATCCTGCCCTGACGAGGTGGTTTACTTGGTTGAAGCATCATCCTGGACATCAAAAGGTTGTGGGTTGGATTCCCTGTCAGGACACATACCTAGGTTTTGGGTTTGATACCTGAGCAGAGCATGTATAGGAGGCACTCATGTTTCTCTCTCTCTCTCTCTCTTTCTCTCTTTCCTCTCTCTCTAAAATCAATAAACATATATCAGGTGTGGATTAAAAAATAAAATAAAATGAAGTAATAAAATGAAAGCTATCCATCCTAACAGGTGTGAGGTTGTATGTCACTGTGGTTTTGATTTGCATTTCTCTGTTGATTGGTATGGTTTAGCACCTTTTTCGTATATCTGGAGGTGTTATGTATGTCTTCTTTGGAGAAAGATACATTTGAGTACTTTTCTTTTGTTGAAGTTGGATCATTTATTTCTGCTGTAAGTAGTTGAAGTTTATATATTTTGAATAATATTAACTCCTTCTTCATCAGCTAGATGTTTTGAAAATATTTTACCAATTCTGCAGGATGTCTTTTTACTCTATTGATTTTTGCTGTGCAGAAACTAATAAGTTTGATGTAGCATCAAAAAGTACTTAGGAATAAACTTAACCAGGTCGTTAAACACTTGTACACTAAAAACTATCAAATATAGTTCAATGAATTTAAAGCAGACATAAATAA
>NW_028096496.1:0-674 GCF_014824575.4 Sturnira hondurensis
TGTTTATAACTGTTTTATATTTACTGTGTTTGTTCTGTTCCTTTTTTCCTTTTTTTTTCTGTCTTTTCTGGTATTCACTGAACATTTTGCATAATTCCATTTTATCCATTTTCTTTACATATCAATTGTATTCCTTTCAAAGAAATTTATTTCTTCTCTGATGCTTTCTCTTTCTTTATATATAGACAAGTTTCTGACAATATCAATTTCCTACTCCTTAAAGAACTTCCTTTAAAATTTCTTGTAGGACAGCTCTGTTGGCAATCAATTCCCTCAGTTTTGTTTTCCTGAGAAAACCTCACTTCTTCACTTTAGAAGGATAATTTCACTGGATATAGAATCTAGATTGGTGGGGGGTTTTTTTCTATCATTACTTTTAAGTGCTTCACTCTCACATGATTTCCGATGAGAGGGCTGTTGTAATTTTTGTCATTGCTCCTCTGTAGGTGTTCTTCCTTTGTGTTCTTTCAAGATTTTCGCACCCTGGCCAATAAGGCTCAGTTGGTTGGAGTGTCACACCGTAAACCAAAAGGTTGCAGGTTCAATCCCTGGTCAGGGCATATACCTAGGTTGTGGGTTCAGCCTCTAGTCATGGAACACACAAGAGGCAACTGATCAATGTTTCTCTCTCACATTGAGGTTCTTCTCTCTCTCCCCGCCCCCCCCCCCCGTCA
>NW_028096497.1:0-652 GCF_014824575.4 Sturnira hondurensis
GCTAGATTTCATGTTAGTTTTAGTGTTAGGTCTAGGGTTAGGGTTAGGGTTAGGATTTTGTCCAGGTTTGGGGTATCAGGGTCAGGGCTAAGGCTACGGTTCTGTTTAGATTTAGGGTTAGGGTTAAAGACAGGGTTAGGTTTAGGTTTAGTACTAGGTTCAGGGTTAAGTTTAAGCGTAGGTTTAGGATAAGATTTAGGATATGTTTAGGGTTAGGGTTTGGGTGAGGGCTAGGTTTTGGGTTAGTGTTTGGGTAATGGTTAGGGTTGGGGCTGCAGCTAGGTCTAGGGTAAGTTTTAGGGTTAGGTTTAGGGATAAGTCTATGGTTAGCCTTAGTGTTTGGTTTAGGGTTAAGGTTAGAATCAGGGTAAGGTCTAAGGCTATGGTTATGGCTGGGATTAGTGCTAGTGATAGGGTCATTAATAGGGTAATGGTTAGGGTTACATTCAGGGTTAGGGAAAGAGTGGAGTTTAGTGTCAGGTTTAGAGTTAGGGCTAGGTTTAGTGTTTTGGTTAGGTTTAGGGTTAGGGTTAGGGCTAAACCTAACCATAACCATAACCACAAACATAGACCTAACCCTAACAATAATGCAAACCTTATCTCTAGCTCCAGGCCTAACCCTAAGACTAACCATGGCCCTAACCCTAACCCT
>NW_028096498.1:0-689 GCF_014824575.4 Sturnira hondurensis
CCTCCCCACCGGATGCAGCACACCTGTGGAGACGTCGTTTCCGCTGCGCAAAACAGGGTTTGCCTTTGTGGATTCTGATGCTCTCGGCGCGTCTGCCCCGTGTCTCTCGCCTCTTCCACATGACAAGAACATTTCCTTTGAGACTTTTTTTGTCCAAGGACACAGAACATGTCCCTTGGGGCTGGATCTGGTGAATGGGGAGGGGGCAACACAGGAACATGCTGCTTGGGGGCAAACACTGTTGAGCACGGGGCTGTGGGCAGGTGGGCTCTGGAATCGCCCCTCCCAAGACGGGCAGGTGCATTGAAAGCGCCCTCAGAAAAGTTCGCTGCAGGTGAGTGCAGCCTCTCCGACGCCGCCAGCTGGTGCCCACACCCCGAAGGGCTCTCAGGGCGCTCGCCTGGAGAGGGGGCCGGGACCCCAAGAGGCCTGCCCTCCAGAACATGCTTCCAGGTTGTCTGGGGGGTGGGCCCTTGTATCCTTACCACGTAGACACAGAACCCAGTGTGGTGAGGGAGGAGAAGGGAATGTGGGTGCGCAGTGGTGGAGACAGGAGCGGAAATGATGAGAGAGACACTTTGGGGGGAGGGGTACAGAATGCCATGTGCAGAGAATGTTTTATGGGGTGTATGGTTTAGGAAACCTGTATCCCCCCAATCGATTCAAGTTAAAGTCATAGAAAATTATTT
>NW_028096499.1:0-887 GCF_014824575.4 Sturnira hondurensis
CTGGGGCCGCACTTTCGCCTCCTACAGGCGTGGGGCCTTGAGACCTTGCCCAGTAACAGCCCCAGGAGCCCACGCCTGTGACATCGCCGCCCTCAGCCATCGTCAGTCCCCTGAGCACACCCAGAGCATGACCACGAGTCCCAGGAAGAAGCGAGGACACCCAGGAGGCGCTCGCCCCGCACAGGGATGCTTCGTGGGCCCTCTGGGGGGGTGGGGTGTGTGTGTGTGTGTGTGTGTGTCACAAGAAGGGCGCCACCTAGCGGCAGCCAGAGAGATGTCACATCACGGTCACCCCAGAGCCTTCTGGACCATTGACCTAGTTACATGAGGCAAATCATCACCTTTTAGAAGAAGGCCCACTGGGTTTTCTTGTACCTCCTTTCTTTCTGAACCACACCCAACCCTGCCCACACCCCTGTGTGTTTCTGTGTGTTCACCAGGCCCTTCCTCACAGCCACGCTCTCCGTCACACCCACCACCACGCCATCTGCCACGCTCTCCGCCACGCTCGCCACCAGGCAGACGTGTCCCTCCTTTCTGGAGCCACGCGCATCCAGGGAGGCCTCCCTATTTCCTGCAGGAAGGGTTAAAGAAGAAAGACTGACAGTAATCCCCTCTGTCCGTGGCCGGCCCAAAGCCACTGTAAGCTGGATCGGGCGCCTTAATCCCTCGGGACAGAGGACCCCTCGGCCACCCAGCACTCCCCGGGCGGGGGCAGACCAGGACTGGGCCCCTGCTGGGTATGGCACTCACAGGGGCTGCCTTGGGGAGGTCAGAGGACATGGGAACAACCTGGAAAGGACAGGGTGGGAGCCAGAATGGGGGACACCCTCCATGTCCGCCTCGCTGTGCTGGGTTGCAGAGTGGACGGAGGCATGAAAATCCCT
>NW_028096500.1:0-768 GCF_014824575.4 Sturnira hondurensis
TATTTCAGACTGTTTCCTGGCCACCATGAGGCACTCCCCTGTTGAGGGTGTATCCTTGCAGTGCCTTCTCCTGTCCCCCACAGGACTCTGGAGTCCGTGTGAATTCACCCATTTACGGAAATGAAACCTCAAGGACTAACTTCTCAAGTGACTAGGAAAGCAGATGTTACTCATTCTGCTGTCCTTAGGAAATTCGAACCCGTACACATATTTCACTTAATTGGAACTCTGATGCCCTATGTGCATCACTTCTCACAGGACGACCTACCATGCCAATGCTCAGTTAGTGGTGGAATACACTCATCCTACTTTTAAGAATCTTTTTAAAAAACCAATAACGTTAAGTCACGGGTCGTCCCCCACAGCAACTGCTTCTGTGCTATGTTGACCTATAGTTTTCTAAGTGACCATATAGTGCCTTTGACTCCACTTGAAAAATATTTTCAGGGGGTAGAGTCTAAGCCACCTTACCCTCGGGGTTTATACACAGGTCCTTTAGAAGATGGCACTTGGCAGGCTCCTCTAATCTGTTAACTTGGGGAAGAGGGTATGCTTATGTTTACTTCACAGAAGGAGTTTTCCAACTGCCAGAGAGGACGGCAAAGCCTTATGGTCATGAAGGCTTCTCTGGAAATGACCCACCTCCACCCATTAGACTCTCTCCATTCAGACTGCGACACACTGTGCCGTCCAGGTGTACCGACCTCCTGGAGCGATATTCAACCTCACCATAGGATTTTGTCTACCAAGTTACAGGGACAAATCGCT
>NW_028096501.1:0-870 GCF_014824575.4 Sturnira hondurensis
CTAGTCCATGTGGTCCAGGAGAGACAGGAAAAGTCACAGGGATGGATTGGGAACTGGGATGGGTTTTATTTTATAATATGAATAGGAGATTTCATATTTATACCTCTCCTGATGTTTACAGACAAACAGGCCTTATATCTCCACTGGACTTACTTCGAACTATTCGTAAAATCACCGAGGAACAGTGAAGGATCTGGATAGACTATTCACAGTCTGTTTTGTTTTTGTCTGTAGTCATGAAATTTTACAAGGATACTGTTAAATCCTAGTTTAATTTTTTAGATAATCTTTCTACATGTAGTTAAGGTGAGTTTTTTCAATAAGCCAAAATAAGTGATTTTCTGGTATTTCTGCTTCCATAACTACTTATAATGTATGTAATACCTGTTTCACAGGGTTGACATGGGAATCAGTTACAAAATGCTTTAGCAGTTCCAAAGAGGATGACATTCAGCCATGGCTGGTGTAGCTCAGTGGATTGAGTGTGGGCCTGTGAACCACACAATCGTGGTTTGATTCCCAGTCAGGCCAGTTCCTATCAGGGGACTCATGAGAGGCAACCATACATTGATATTTCTCTCCTTCTCTTCCTCTCTATAGGTAAATAAATAAAATCTTAAAAAAAAACGATTACCATTACTTCTTACCAATCTTGTTTTTCTCAATGCCAATAGACACATTATATTATATTTTTAATATCAAAAGCAATGTTTTCTTTTTTGCTTCAGCTTATTTATTAGTTTTATCTTGTAGAAATATCTTACATTAATTAAGTTTTTTAAGTTTTATAATTTTTCTGTATACATGTATATATACATAAGCGGCTTTCAAGGACTTTCAAGGGCTGATGAAGTCTTGTCGAAATTGTAT
>NW_028096502.1:0-762 GCF_014824575.4 Sturnira hondurensis
TAAGTCGCTGGGTTGTGACGCCGTGTGTGGGGGCGGGGTCAAAGAGGGACTATGGCCTCACCGGTGCCACAGTTGCTGCCGTCAGCGGGCCCACGCGTTTCGTCCCACTGCACGCGAGTGTGCCACTGCCATCAGCCCTTGCCCCCTGGGGCCTGCGTGGTCCGTCTCACTGTGCACGAATGTGCGACCGAGGCCAGTCTGCCCTGCACCCCAACTGGTTCCGGGCTGCCTGCGCGTCTGGGTCGGGGGACCTGTCCTGCCCGACCCTGCTCGTGCTGGCTCCGCCCCTCTTACGTCCCCGTTGAACGGTTAGATGTAGTCGGACTTCCGTATAATTCAATTTTCTGTCCTTTGGTTGTGTCTTTGTTTCTCCAAACCTTTGTTGTATTCAAACTTGGTTGTGGGAGAAGGCACAGTGTTTCCACCTATGCCTCCATCTTTCCAGAGATTCTTTATAAAAGCTCTGAATAGCCCTGGCTGGAGTGGCTAAGTGAATTGAATGCCGGCCTGTGAACCAAAGGGTCGCCAGTTCGATTCCCAGTCAGGGCACATGCCTGGGTTGTGGGCCGGGTCCCCAGTAGGGGGCACATGAGAGGCAACCACACATTGATGTTTCACTCCCTCTCTTTCACCTTCCCTTCCCTTCTCTCTAAAAGCAAATCAATAAATTTTGAAAAAAGCTCTGAATAAAATAGTAATAGAAACAAACTGTTTAAATATGTAATAGCTAACTTTTAGTAACCCTGTAAATATTTATTGAGT
>NW_028096503.1:0-1346 GCF_014824575.4 Sturnira hondurensis
GACAATTTCAAAGGCCCTTTTTAGGGCCACTCATGTAGTTTTAGGAAGAGCTCGGTACTCTGTGTGTGTGTGTGTGTGCCCGCGCGCGCCTTGCAGCTGGGCCCTTCACCCAACTGCCCCTGTGCCCCCGCCAGCGTCGCATTTCAGGAGGCAGTGCTTGTAAATCACGCGGTGTCGCACCGCCAACAATGGGACCGAGGTTTTCTCCTCCACATTGCAGCTGTGCAGCCACGTCGGGACCTGGGTGTTCGTGGACTAGTGAAAGGCGCTCCACAGCACTCCGTGTGCGGATTCAGCCATTTAGGGCACTGCTGCCTTTACCACTCAAACTTGGTATTTCTCTCCTCTACGTCCACATACCTAATTTCCTCAGGGACGGGGCTGGGGGCCTTCCTCAGGGACGGGGCTAGGGGCCCGGGGTTGAGGCGGGAACTTGACCTCACCACGTGAGCCACCCCAGCCTCCCTTCCTCCTGCCTCCCTCCTGCCTCCGGGGCGCGCTTTCGCTTCGCTTTCCCGGCTAGGGTGCTGGGGTACTGGCCGCCCCCGAGGAGCTTCTCCCTTCGCCCTCGTTGTGCATCGGGGGCTCCCGTGGTTGACGGGAGGATGCCGGCAGAGCCCTTTTCTGCTCACAGCTATCTGAAGGGGACGTTGTGCTCCATCGTTCTTTTGCGGCGCGTTACCCACGTTGGCGGTCGTATTGCTGGGCTGTGGGGAGTTGAAAGCGGCAAAAAGGCCAGGTCAAGCCGCCTTCGCTGTTAGACTCAAGGCAGCCCCAGATTTGCGCTCCGGAGCGTGGCCAGTTCTGCCACGTGATCCTGACGAGCTTCGCGAGTTACTCTTTGGGCTTCCCTTCCCTTCCCTCCGCAGTGAGGGAGTAGGCCAGGTGGCTCCGGGGCCCTGGTCACCTTGGACGCTGTTTTGTGCCATTCACTGCTCACTTGAAAAGGCGTGCGAGCACCTGCAAAGTCAAGTCCGATCAACAGCCATTCAGAAACCGGGGAAGAGAAATTCAGGGCATTAGATCACAGGTGAACTCATTAGTGCAATATTAAGACAATTAGTATGAGAGCTGGCCAGTGCGTGAAAAGTACTCTTGGTTTCGAGCTGCGTTCTCGTAATTTTCTCTATCGCCCTGTTCTTCGGTTGCCGGCTTGTAGGCCGCGAACGGGTGGCAAGCTCAATGCAGAAAATGGGAGGCGGTATCCTTAATTAATGAAGCAAAGGAGGGTCGAAACTCTCCCAAGTGAAAAACAACCTCCGTGTTTTGTACACCTCCGTGTCAATTTTTAGGTGCGTATGAACGTGCAGTAGGTAGTAATACGAAGTTCCATCTCACCGAAGTTT
>NW_028096504.1:0-1237 GCF_014824575.4 Sturnira hondurensis
GTTATAAACTAAGGGGGGGGAGAATGGTGGGGGAGGGAGTGTGCGGGTGGAGAGGAATGAAGGGGGAAATAGAGCAACTGTAATGGTATCATCAATAAAATATATTTAAAAAAAATAAACAGTAAGTGGGCTTCTGGCCAAGATGGAGGCGTAGGTGGAAACACTGTGATTCCTTGCACAACCAAGTTTAAAGACAACAAAGTTTTAATAACAAAAACTCGACCGAAACACAGAAAATTGAACTGTACAGAAGTCCGACAACAACGAACCA
The DNA here is from genome assembly GCF_014824575.4 of Sturnira hondurensis. Lineage (NCBI taxonomy): Eukaryota > Metazoa > Chordata > Mammalia > Chiroptera > Phyllostomidae > Sturnira > Sturnira hondurensis. Next base: position 272 of record NW_028096504.1, read on the forward strand.
TTCATCCAGACAGGTAAGAGGGGTGGAGTCAGTGGGTTGCGCAGGAAAAAGCGGCTGGACCCACGGGTGCGTAGGTGGCAGTTGGCAGATCCCAGGCGTGGGGTGGCAATGGGCGGACCCAGTGAGGGCGCAAGGTGGCTTGGCTGATCGTGGTCACAAATTCGCGCACAGATAAACCAGGCAAAAAAACAAGCAGTGAGACAGACCATGCGAACCAGGGCCCCAGCGATGGGAATTAAAGTCTAAAAGCACCAATTGAAAAAACTTTCAGGGGTCAAGGTGCTGGGAGAGGCTCCCAGGCTCACAGAGAGTTCGTTGGAGAGACCCACAGGGTCCTGGAGGGTACACAGGCCCACACACCTGGGAACCAGCACCAGAAGGGCCCAATTTGCTTGCAGGAAGCAGCAGAGGGAACCGAAGCTCAAGAGACAGCGTGGAACAAGCGCCATTGCCCCTCTCTGACCCCACCCCCACATACAGCGTCACAACCCAGTGACTGAGTTGCTCCACCCTGGTGAACACCTAAGGCTCCGCCCCTCAAACATAACAGGTACAAACAGACCAAGCCATTTTGGTTCAAGGAACAGCTCAAAACCCCAGAGTCAATACTTCTGAGTGACCAGGAGATAGCCAACCTATCAGATGCACAGTTCAAAACATGGGTGATCAGGATGCTCACAGAACTGGTTGATTTTAGTCACAAATTAGAGGAACATATGAAGGCTAAACTAACTGAAATGAAGGGAAATGCACAGGAAACCAATAGTGATGGGAAGGAAACTGGGACTCAACTCAATGGAGTGGACCAGAAGGAAGAAAGAAACAACCAAACAGAAAAGAATGAAGAAACAAGAATTCAAAAAATGAGGAGAGGCTTAGGAACCTCCGGGACACCTTTAAATGTTCCAACATCCGAGTTATAGGGGTACCAGAAGGGGAAGAGGAACAGCCACGAGTGGAAAACTT
>NW_028096505.1:0-665 GCF_014824575.4 Sturnira hondurensis
CTGCTCTGCTTTGGATGTCTCTCCTGTCCTCTTCAGATATGGCTGCCTCCTGCGGACCTTCACCCCAGTGACCACCAGGGGCCTCACTGCTGAAGCCACAGGAATTTCCCCTCCTTGCTCCTTCCCCCAGGTCCTCACTGTTGTGGATGGCACCACAAGGGCCCAGCCAATGGAGCCCGAAATCGAGGCGTTATCCTGAATGACCCCCTCTCCTCCACTGCCGCACCCAACCGGTAACCAAATACTGCTGATTCCGCCTTCCCAGTAACCTCCGACCCCAGGCCTCCCCCCCACCCATGTCTAGGTCTACTGCTGTATTCAGACCGCCTTCTCTTACCTAGCTGAACAGTGGTCTCTTCGCCAGTGTCCCCCATCCAGGCTGCCCCCTGAGGGAGCAGGAGGGGTCACACTGTTGCTCAGGTTTAGGTACGTACACTCTGGTTCCCACTGGCCCTAGAATATAGTATAAACTCCTTGACGTGGCCTGCAGTGACTTATGTGACCTGGAGCCTGGGCATCTCCCTGCCCTCCCCGTTCTCCCCAAGCATCCCATGCCTTTGGGCGAATGTTAGACGTGCCCCCTCTGCCCAGCACAATCTGACCACCCTCACCCGCTGGGTGGGGTCACCTGTCGGGTCTGGGCTCTGTATCACTGGCTCAAATCT
>NW_028096506.1:0-1176 GCF_014824575.4 Sturnira hondurensis
AGTCAAATGTCCACTCAAATCAGTACCCCTTTTTTCTTGGAGGACTGCAGGACTAGGACAGGCTAGACATAGCAATTCAGCAGGTAGGAGTGGGGTGCTGCCCATGCACACCAGGTGAGCAACACTGGTCCTCTTCCTCAAGCCACACAGTTGAGACTCCCAGAAATTTTCTCCCCAGAGTCCTTCCAGAGAATAGAGGACACCTCAAAGTCACTGCAGGATGCACTAAGTAGACACCTTCTCCAGACTGGAACTGTCTCATTCACAGTTCCAGTCAGAGATCCTGGTCTTGTAACAATGGGTTTGCTCCATTAATGCAGACCCTAGCTCGTGGGGTCTGCCACATTGTGGATGTGACACAAAACATCCACACAGACTACTGAGGCCTGTGGAGAAAAAGGGTGAGCATGGCTTTTCTCTCAAGGGGAGCAAAAGCTGGAAACCCTTTCTGTGACCAGCCTTTACTGGTTTTCTCTGCATATTACATGATGGTCCTCATTTTTTATGCACAAGGTGGCTTTAGGTGGTTACCTTTTACAGATACCAAAGGAGCTAATGCTGCTAATCACATGAGAGAATAAGAATATTTGCAAATGAAAAAAGAAAAGTAGTTGAACCAGTTACACTGGTTCTTGGAAGGTTTAGCATGGGTTTTAGAAAGTTACAGTAAGCACTTTCTATTTCAATTCAGGGTGAGAGAGTTTTAGCAAAAGCAAGTTTCAAAGTTCCCTAGGTACATTGCAGACCTGATTTCCCACAGGAAATCCTATCTGTGGTTGTGGGTGCTGTGCATCTCTGAGTGGGAGCTGGGCCCATGCCACACATAATGGTCTTCTACAGTCCCTCCTTGGGATGCTGCATTCAGAGTCCCCCAGGTGGACCTAATCCCTACAATTTACCACTAGCCAGTGCTAAATGGGTCCCCCTTTTCACCTCTATTAGTGTAAATTAGGGACCACTTTATGGGATGAGATCCCAGGATCCCTAGGTCAGGGAGCACCCTGTTGCAACATCCCATGGGCTTCTCAGTCACTGCCACTGTGAGAAGGGTTTCACCCTATCCTTCTCTTCTCCCATATTCTTCCCTGCTCCAGTTTATAAAGACTCAGAGAAGCTACACTTCCGTTGGTTTTTCTAGTTGATTATTTTGGTCCAAGAAGTGGATGGAGCTTCAAG
>NW_028096507.1:0-668 GCF_014824575.4 Sturnira hondurensis
TGTGCTACGGTAAACTCCCCAACTAAGAAGCTGCCTCCCTTAGTAAGGTATCGTGGGAAGGCCCCCGGGGAACTGTGGGAAGTAGATTTCACTGAAATGACTCCTGGAAAATTTGACTATAAATATTTATTAGTCCTAGTAGATACTTTTTCTGGGTGGGTGGAGGCGTTCCCCACTCGAGGGGAAGCAGCATCCACAGTATGCAAAGAAATTGTACTGCGAGAAATTGTACCCAGATATGGTATTCCCCTTGCCCTAGGATCAGATAATGGACCAGCATTTATCTCCAAGATATCACAAGAATTAGCCACTAAGTTAGGCATTAATTGGAAACTACACTGTATTTACAGACCCCAGAGTTCAGGACAAGTAGAAAGAATGAATAGGACTTTAAAGGAAACAATCATTAAACTGAAAGAGGAGACTGGTGAGAACTGGGTTGAGCTACTCCTTTTTGCCCTTTTTAGGACAAGATGTACTCCTTACCTTAAGAAATGGGCCCCCTATGAAATTCTATTTGGGCGACCAATACTCCTTATACCCCGGTTGACCACCGAGGAATTAGAGATTTCTAACCACAATTTCCTCAAGTCCCTACAGGGTTTGCAACACATTTGGAGTGAAGTACGGGCCCTCCAACGGTCAATCCAGTCGGATGAGGTTGACGG
>NW_028096508.1:0-1567 GCF_014824575.4 Sturnira hondurensis
GCGGATAACTGAGGGTATTGCTTGGGTCTCTGGCAGGCGGCAGGTGCTGCATAGGCCTTCTCAAGGTGTTATGCAGTGCTCTTCCAAGCACTGCTCCTGGCTCTCCCCTTCTCTGTGTGGGGCTTTCCTAGGTACTGCACCAGGTTTTTCAAAATGTTGCATGAGGCTGAGGCAGGTACTGTGCTGGGCATTTCAAAATGTTGTGCATGGCTCTTCCAGGCACTGCTAGGGGCTCTCCCAGGCGTGTGGGGCTCTTTCTGGAGAAGTACCATGCTCTCAAATGTGTTCCACAGGGCTCTGACCAGCACTGCATAGGGCTCTGCAGGATGGTGCAAAAGGACTTTATGGAACCTGTTCAGGGCTCTCCCATGTATTGTGCAAGGTTCTCACATGAAGCACACCAAGCTCTACCAGGTGTTGCATGGGGCTCTGGCAGACTCTGCACAGGGCTTCCAAATCTTTTGGGGAGGGATTTTCCAGGCACTGCTCATGGCTGTCCTGGGTATTGTGCTAGGCATCGGTGGCACTGTACCAGGATCCCCAAAGGTTGCATGGGGTTCTGGCAGGCACTGAATGAGGCTTCCCAAAATGATGCACAGGACCTATCCAGGCACTGCTTTGGTTGTCCCAGTTGTTGGGTGTGGCTATCCATGACACAATATCTGGCTTCTCAGATTGCTGTGTGGTACTCTTGAAAGGTGTTGTGTGGTTCTGTGAGAGGCACTGTGTGGGGCCTCCCAAGGCATGCACCTATCTCTTCCAGGCAGTGCTCAGTGTTCTTCCAGGTGCAGAACCAGGCTTCCCATGTATTGCACAGGTGTCCTCTAGGCACTGCTCTTTCAGGTTTTGCCCAAGGTCTTCCCAGGCATTGCACTGGACTCCTCAGTGTGTTGTATGGTTCCAAGGTATGTGCTTCCCAAGGTTGTGCGGGGCTCTTCCAGGCACTGCCTGTGGCTCTCCCAGGTTTTCTGTAGTGCTCTTCCAGGAGCATCACAGCATGCCCCAGGGCTGTGTCAGGCACTGTGTGGTGCTTCCCAATGTGTCATGAAAAACTCTTCAAGGCAATGCTGCCGGCTTACCCAGACATTCTATGGGCCTCTTCCAGGCACTGAACCAGGTTCCCCAATGTGTCATGTGGGGCTCTGGCAGGTGCTGCACAGGGCTTCTCCATATGTTCTCTGCACAGAGCCCTACAAAACACTGTTCGTGGCTCTCCCAGGTGTCATGCAAGGCTCTCAGGCTCCCACATGTGTTGGGTGAGGCTGTAAAAGCCCTGAGCAGGACTTTCCGAGGTGTTGAGCTGGGCTCTTTTGGGGCATTGGTAAGGAAGGTCTCAGATGTCATTCAGGGATATCTTTGGCACTTTACCAGGCTCAGCAAGATGCCATGTGGGTCTTTGGAAAGCACTGTGTGGGGCTTTCCAAGGTATGTGATGATCTCTTTCAGACATCATGCGGGCTCTCCCAGACACTATTCCAAGCTCCACAGGTGTTGTGTGGGCTTCTTGCAGGCACATTGAAGGGCTTTTCAATTTGTTTGGTGCAGACACTGCTGAGGGTTCTCCCAG
>NW_028096509.1:0-1085 GCF_014824575.4 Sturnira hondurensis
GTTTTTGCTATATCAAATGGGATTTTTTTCTTGATTTCTGCTTCTGCTGCTTTATTGTTGGTATACAAAAATGCCTTTGATTTCGGGATATTGACTTTGTAACCAGCTGTCTTGCCAAATTCATTTATTAGTTCCAGAAATCTTTTGGTAGAGTCTATAGGATTTTCCATGTACACTATCATGTCATCTGCAAACAATGACAGTTTTGTTTCCTCCTTTCCAATTTGGATGCCTTTTACTTCCTTTTCTTGCCTGATGGCTGTGGCTAGAACTTCCAATACTATATTGAATAGAAGTGGTGAAAGTGGGCAACCTTGTCTTGTTCCTGATCTTAGTGGAAAAGCTTTTAGTTTTTGCCCATTGAGTATGATGTTGGATGTAGGTCTTTCATATATGGCCTTTATTATGTTGAGGGTTGCTCCCTCTATTCCCATTTTTCTGAGTACCTTTATCATAAATGGGTGTTGAACCTTATCAAAAGCTTTTTCCACATCTATTGATATGACCATATGATTTTTGTGTTTGCTTTTATTTATTTGGTGTATTACATTTATTGATTTGCGTATATTGAACCATCCTTGCATCCCTGAGATGAATCACACTTGGTTGTGGTGTATGATCTTTTTGATGTATTGTTGGATGCGAGTTGCCAATATTTTATTGAGGATTTTAGCATCTATGTTCATCAGAGATATTGGCCTGAAGTTTTCTTTCTTTGTTGTGTCTCTATCTGGCTTTGGAATTAGGGTGATGCTGGCTTCATAAAAAGAGTTGGGGAGTTTTCCCTCCTTTTGGATTTTTTGGAATTGTCTGTGAAGAATAGGGGTTAGCTCTTCCTAAAAGCTTTGTAGAATTCTCCTGTGAAACCATCTGGTCCAGGGCTTTTGTGTGATGGGAGTTTTTTTATTACTTCTTCAATTTCATTTGCTGTTATTGGCCTGTTCAGGTTTTCTGCTTCTTTTTCATTGAGTTTTGGAAGATTATATTTTTCTAGAATTTGTCCATTTCACCTAGGTTTTCAAATTTCTTGGCTTACAGTTCCACATAGTAATTTCTTACAATCCTTTCTATTTCTGTGGTATCAG
>NW_028096510.1:0-550 GCF_014824575.4 Sturnira hondurensis
AAAAACGCCTGCTTGATGACCTGTATATAAGGACTTAGCTGTAAGCGCTAGGTGCAAATCCCGGACGAGCCCCCAGTGGGCACAGTGTCTCTGGAGGGATCACCCCTGAGCAGGTTAAACTTGGCCAATATATTAACATCTTTGAATCCCTGAAAGTCTCCGACATTTGTTCTCATGGTTGGTGGATCTAACAGCAGGATCTCCAATTAATCCAAAGTCATGCGGCACCTTCCACTGGCAAGAGTTCTTTGTACCAAGTTCCAGTCAAAGTCTCTCCTGCTTTCCAGGCCACTTGGCCAAAAGGAGCACCTCAGAGCTGCGTGGGCCTCTCCTACCAAAGCCGCACTCCAAAAACACGTCTTTCTTCTTCACCTGGCCGCAGGGATCTCCATTCTGGCAAAGCTGCGTGGTCTTCCCTTTCACCTGGCCAAGAGGGGGTCTGCACTCTGCTGACACCATGTGGCTCTCTCTCCTAATGGCTATAGGGGTCTATGTTGAATTCACCAACCGCGAGAACAAATGTCAGAGACTTTCGGGGTTCCAAAGATGT
>NW_028096511.1:0-1958 GCF_014824575.4 Sturnira hondurensis
TTGCCTTGTAGGTACTCTGTTGGCTGGTGTCGGGCTAACCTGCGACCCCCGAAGGCGCGATCATGCCTTAGAGTTATCAGCTGCCCAGAGCTGGCACCAACTGGGCTTTCGAAGACTCGGCTAATGAGCTACATTGATTAATTATGCTACTTTATAATAGAAAATCTTTTGCTTCTTTTGTATGCTAGACTACGAGCAAAGAGGTTAAATGATACTGCTATTTATAATCTCCATCTACTTTTTATGAAACTATCCCTTAAAATGAACCGTCTTACAATGTTAACATCATATTAACTAAGCAAGGGATCAGTGCAAAACATACTGAAGAGCTTTCAAAGACTAACATGTCTTCATCTTTATAAACTGACACTATTATATACGGCCAGTAAAAATGGACATCTCTCTAACATAAGTAAATGTTTGTTTGTTTTTTTTAAAAACCCTTCCAAATCTAAAAAAATGGTAAAGATTTTACAATTCAAATTTTTACTCTTTCAAGATGACATCACTATAACCAACGTACAGTGGTCCCTACCCACACTTATTTAAGAACAGCCTGTATGTCCCCTGAAGAAAGCGAGTGGCAGTGTTTATAAAGCTTAGACACAAGACAGTCCACAGGCAACTCTGGAGGAAGCTCGCAGTCCCATAGCCGTCGCCACACACTGCGGTGCCCCTACGTGGACCTACCGCAGCCAGAGGAAGCAAACGCTGGACAAATCAGTCAGGAGTGCTTAAATTCACCTTTCCCATAATCTAATATTTTAAAAAACATACAAAGTTTTAAATCATTTTTAGCCATTGTTATTTTTTTATTATTTATTGATTTTTAAGGGAGAGGGGGAGAGGGAGAAAGATCAATTTGTTGTTCCACTTATTTATACATTCCCTGGTTGATTCTTGTATGTGCCCTGACCAGGGATCAAACTCTTCCGTTGCCTAAATTAACCCCCAGTGAACTGGATACACGTTTCAGATGTTACTTCCAAATCCCTGGCATGCCCAGGAATGTCCCCATCGTCACTAGCATGACTGTCCCCATCCCCCACCACGACCCCTCAGGCAGAAGCAAGGCCAGAGACCCTGGGACCCAAATGGGTGAAGGGAGATGCCGGGTCCCCAGGGCTGCTGGCTGGCAGCCTGGTCTAGTCAAGAACTCTCACACAGCAGAAAGGCCTCTCACAGCACCAGAATCACAGCAGGCTTCTCCGTAACCTCCGGAGCAGAACCGGTGTGCCCCTTCCTCCTGTGTGGTGCAAACCCGAGAAACCTGGGGTCCCTGGGCAGGTGGCACTGAGCAGCAGAGGGGGCCGCCCGGGCCAGGGGTTAGAGATGGCACAGCAACGGCAAGATGAATGCCCGGCAATACAGAGAACCGGCTGTGCTCCTCCTGCTTCTTAGATCTAAGAAAACAACAGCAACTATTTTTTTTCCAGTACATTCCTTACACTGTACTAGGTGCCTTTCATTTATTATCTCAATTACGTCTTCATCCTCACAGATCTTGGGGCAGGCCTTCTCCCACCTGACGAATGAGGAGACTGGGGCGTGAGGAGGCTTGTCCAGGTGAGAACCCGGGTCTGGCAGGCCTTCGAGCCAGGCGCCGTGGGCTCTGCGGCACTCCCTCTAGACTGCACACGCCTCATGCAAATGACGGCAGAGTCTTTGGAAGTGCGCATTTGCCTGGGCGATCCATACACAGGCACTCTTTCCCCATGAAGAGGAAGGCTGAACATATGGGCTCTCTGGAGCTCTGGGTCTTCTTCTTTCATGGCACTGTATTTTTGTATTTGTTAAAACCACATCATGAATCTGTTTGGATAGAGTGTGTTTACTGGACACAAGAAATAATTCTATACAGTTCGTCAATAAAATAAACACAGGTCAAACTCTAATTCACCTTCAAGATCCCCAAACCCACTTGCCATACTGAAAGTCCTATCAAAAGTTTATTTGAA
>NW_028096512.1:0-1206 GCF_014824575.4 Sturnira hondurensis
GGCGCTGCCCTTCCTGCCATCCCTCACGGCCTGAGCAACCTGAGTGCAGGGTTGGCCCCGCCCTGCAGAGCCCTGGAGAAGCTGCCTGGAGGGGAAGCTTCCAGGTGCTGGAATGGAATGACCTAGTAGGGTTTCTGTACTGCTTTGGCCTCTGTTTTCCATCTGCAGGTCACTACCCCCAGCCTGGCTTCGCCCCCCCCCCCCTNTTCGCCCCCCCCCCCCCCCCAGGTTTCAGGTTTTGTCCACGGTTAAGCCTCCAGCCCCTCCTAAAGCCACAAACACAAGCCTGGATCTCTGACAGCTTGCAAAGCTCCTGCCTCTACCATGCCCCAGCCTGCTCCCCACTCCTTACGGGACGAAAGTCCTCCCGCCTTGCCAGGCGAGTCTGCTTGCTGTCGCCCAGCGATGGTCTGTCCTCTACCTGCTTCTGAGTCTCAGCTCTCGACATTCTCTCTGTGGAGGGACTTTTCTTTCTTCTCTCTGCTGAGCCAACATCAGCTTTTATATCCTTCTCCAAGTTCACCTGTTTCCGACAGGTGGAAAAGGAGAGAGAACCTGGAAGCTAGAAGGGCAAGGAGTCAAAGCTACACTTACCTAAAGCCACCATGACGATAGTGCGGGGGGATTGTCAGCACTCCTTGGCCGGTTTCTGGCTGGAGGCCCCTTGGTGCTTGAAAGGGAGAGTTTGGGGGTTTTTTGTTTTTGTTTTAAAGATTTTATTTATTTATCTTTAGAGGGGAAGAGAAGGAGAGAGAGAGAGAATATCAATGTATGGTTGCCTCTGCTGAGTCCCCCGTTGGGAACTGGCCTGCAACCCAGACATGTGCCCTGACTGGGAATCAAACCTCGATTGTGTGGTTCACAGGCCCGCGCTCAATCCACTGAGCTACACCAGCCAGGGTGAAAAGGAGAGTTTTTAAGAGACATGCAGCCAGATTATTGAAACTTTGATAGTCTAGACTGGGGGTGGGGGCGGGGGCACTGGGATTAACAGAGAGAGGCCCATAAAACAATGTGAAATGACTTGAAAGCTGAACCCTGAAAAATATATATCATATAAATTCATTGTACGACACAATTTCTTTTCATTTTACTTCTATCTTAATATCCACAATGGGGGGGGAATACAGTTTGTGTATACTTGTAGGTCATTTTAGGTGATATTTTATTATATTGCTTTCCCTAGTGAATAGTAAAATGATTTCT
>NW_028096513.1:0-1240 GCF_014824575.4 Sturnira hondurensis
TTTTTTTAATCAAGATGTTATACATGGCATAGGAGCACACAAACGTCTCACCGCTGAATCCTTTGGAGTACAGGCTCTAAGCAGAAGCCAAAGCAGCTTCTAAAAGACCCACAAGGCTTGAGGTCCCTGTACCAAAAAAATGCCCCACAGGAGGAGGAGGTCCCTGCTCAGCCCCTAAAGAGGACACCCCCCACTCCACCTCCCCCCACCAGGGCACTAGGCTGGCAGAGAAAATCCTGCAGGAGCTGAGTGTGACCCCTGCTCACACTCCCAGGCATTCCACCCCCCCCCCATCACAGGGGCCAATGGGCCTCTCGGGAAGCTGACATTCCCAGAAAGGGCAGTGCAGCACCAGGAGCGGAGGGGCCATGGGTCCTCCGTGTGCTGCTGAGAGGCTGCCCAGAGCACCTGCCCTCCCCAGAACTGCCCCAACTGACTGCTGGTTCCCCTGAACCTGCCCTGAACCCACTACAGGCCAGATGCCAGACACCCATCTGTATGCTCAGATTTATTCCTCCTCACACCCCTGGGTAGTAGTTGTTACCATCCTCGCAGATGGGAAAAGCGAGCCTGCAAGAGGCTAAGGACCTTGTCCAGAGAAAGTCAAGAGGCTGGTATGGGGCTGCCGATGGGTCGGCTGACAGCACCACCTCCTCCCACCCATCTGCCTCCTCTGCAGGGATGTGGGTCAGAGGGGGTCTTCCAGCTCCGCTCCCAGGCTGGGCTCGGCACCCCAATCTGCCGTCAGGGACAGTGCTGGGCTCATCCCACCTCTCCAGGCGGTGGAGGAGCTTTGTGTTGTGACATTAGCTGTTGCTCACAGCTCCCGGTCAGCTGCCTGTCTGAGGAGCACTTCTCCGGGGGGGGGGGGGGGTCTCGGGAGGTGAAGAGGGGGAGCGGCAGCTTGTGGATAAAAATGTTAAAAGGGAGAGACTCCCGGGCTGACCTAGGGAGGAGGAGACCGGCCTGCCTGGCAGTGATCCTGGATCAACGCTCTGAGGGAGCCGGTCCCTCAATCAACCCAGTCACTGCTGACCCGTTGCCACTTCTCCAAGGCAGCCTTTGTCCAGCACCTCGCTGCCATCCAGAGTCAGAGCAGCGACACATCCCCCATGCAGGGTCTCCAGACCTATCCCCTCCACCCCCATGAAAACAAGATTCATGTGTTCTCATTCATGTGTTCTAGAGAAGTGTATGTCCACAGAGCTAGGACATTCTCAGAACCCAGATCAAAACGTTC
>NW_028096514.1:0-629 GCF_014824575.4 Sturnira hondurensis
CGTTTAAGGTGGGAAACGGTAAGCCGGTCCCCTGCACTTCCGAGGTTCCCTGTACTCCCGAGATGGGCATCGGGTCGGGGATCGGGTTGGTGACTGCCCCGTAAATTTGTTGCGGGGCCCGAGGCTGGCCCCGCCTCCCGTTTCCCACCGGGGGCAATTGATTTCCGTCACGATCTTTCTGAGAATAATATTCATTTGACCAGTGATTTCCCTTTCTATATCTAGGGCACAAGCCTGGTGAGCGACCTTGAGCAAAACTCGGATTATTCGACCTTCTAGAATTAGAGTATTGTCTAGTAACATGACCTATTTTTCTATAATTATAATAACTCCTGGGGGGTCTAGATTTTCTCCTACCCCCCTTTCTTGTGGCTAAGAATTTATTTACTGTTTGTCCTTTTAGGGCTGCGGCTAAAGTAATTCCTTGTATATACCCTGGGCCTATGTCAGCACATAACTTAATATAATCATTTAAGGTTGCCCTACCCTTCTAAGGTCGCATAGTAGCTTGACAGGCAGTATTAGCGTTTTTAAATGCTATCTCCCTAGTGACTATAGTGGCAGCGTCATAATCTCTAATAATTCTCTGTGCTGCGGTTAGAAGACGCGCGACAAAGTCTTGGAAGGGT
>NW_028096515.1:0-1651 GCF_014824575.4 Sturnira hondurensis
TGGTAGAGTCTATAGGATTTTCCATGTACACTATCATGTCATCTGCAAACAACGCCAGTTTTTGTTTCCTCCTTTCCAATTTGAATGCCTTTTATTTCCTTTTCTTGCCTAATCGGTAAGGCTAAAACTTCCAATACTATATTAAATAGAAGTGGTGAAAGTGGACAACCTTGTCTTGTTCCTGATCTTAGTTGATAAGATTTTAGTTTTTGCCCATTGAGTATGATGTTTGCTGTAGATCTTCCATATATGGCCTTTATTATATTGAGGAATGCTCTCTCTATTCCCACTTTGCTGAGTGTTGTACCTTATCAAAGGTACAACATAAATGAGTGTTGTACCTTATCAAAAGCTTTTTCTGCATCTGTTGATATGACCATGTGGTTTTTGTCTTTGCTTTTTCTTATGTGGCGTATTACATTTACTGATTTGCGGATATTGAGCCATCCATGCATCCCTGGGATGATCCCACTTGGTCGTGCTGTATGATCTTTTTGATGTATTGTTGGATGCGATTTGCCAGTATTTTGTTGAGGATTTTAGCATCTATGTTCATCAGCGATATTGGCCTAAAGTTTTCTTTCTTTGTTGTGTCTCTATCTGGTTTTGGAATTAGGATGATGCTGGCTTCATAAAAAGAGTTGGAGAGATTCCCATGATTTTGGATTTTTGGAATAGTCTGTGAAGAATAGGAGTTAGCTCTTTCTTAAATGCTTTCTAGAATTCTCCTGTGAAACCATCTGGTCCAGGGCATTTGTGTGATGGGAATTTTTTTGACACTTTCAATTTCATCTACTGTTATTGGTCTGTTCAGGCTTTCTACTTCTTCTTCACTGAGTTTTGGAAGATTATATTTTTCTAGAAATTTGTCCATTTCATCTAGGTTTTCAGATTTCTTGGCATACAGTTCTTCATAGTAATTCCTTACAATCCCTTCTATTTCTGTGGTATCAGTTGTAATCTCTCCTCTTTCATTTCTGATTGTGTTTATTTGTGTCCTCTCTCTTCTTTTCTTAATGAGCCTACTTAAAGGTTTGTCTATTTTGTTTATCTTTTCAAAAAACGAACTCTTGGATTCATTGATCCTTAGAATTGTGCTTTTAGTCTCTATGTCATTTAATTCTGCTCTGATCTTGCTTATTTCCTTCCTTCTACTTGCTCTGGGCTGTCTTTGTTGTTGTTCTTCCAGTTCTTGCAGGTGTTGGGTTCGGTTGTTTGTTTGAAATGTTTCTATTTTCTTTAGTTAAGCCTGTACAGCTATGAACTTCCCTCTCAGGACTGCCTTGGCTGTGTCCCATAAGTTTTAGGTTGTTGTGAGTTCATTTTCATTTGTTTCCAGAAACTTTTTGATTTCTTCCCTAATTTCAATCTCTACCCATTCGTTGTTTGACTGAATTTACCATTCAGTCTCCATGATTTTGGGTGCTTTGGGTTTTTTCCTGTGGGGTTGGTTTCTAATTTCAGTCCCTTGTGGTCAGAGAAAATGCTTGGAATGATTTAAATTTTCTTGAATTTGTTGAGGCTCGTTTTGTGTCCTATCATATGGTCTATCTTTTAAAATGTTCCTTGTGCATTTAAAAAGAATGTGTATATAGCTTTTTTGGAATGAAGGGCTCTATATATATCAGTCAAGTCCATTTCATCTAGGGTG
>NW_028096516.1:0-1768 GCF_014824575.4 Sturnira hondurensis
CTCTCCTCATTTTTTTGAATTCTTGTTTCTTCATTCTTTTCTGTTTGGTCATGTTTTTCTTCTTTTGGTCCATTCCCTTAACTTGAGTCCCAGTTTCCTTTCCAAAACTATTGGTTTCCTGTCCATTTCCCTTCATTTCAATTAGTTTAGCCTTCATTTTTTCATCTAATTTGTGACTTAAATCAACCAGTTCTGTGAGCAGTGTTAATCACCAGTGTTTTGAACTGTGTATCTGATAGGTTGGCTATCTCTTGGTCACTTAGAAGTATTGGCTCTGGGGCTTTGAGCTGTTCTTCTGCTTGAGTCATAATGTTTTGGTCTGCTTGTGCCGTTACTTATGAGGGGTGGAGCCTTAGGTATTCACCAGGGCGGCGCAACCCAGTGGCTGGGTTGTGACACTGTATGTGGAGGCAGGGTCAGAGAGGGGCAATGACGTTTGTTCTGCTCTCTCTTGAATTTTGGTCCCCTCTGCTGTTTCCCCCAAGCAAACCGGGTACCCTGGTACCAGCTCCCAGGTGTGTGGGCCTGTGTACCCTCTAAGACCCTGTGTGTCTCTCCAACAAACTCTGCGTGAGCCTGGGAGCTTCTCCCAGCACCTCAACCCCGAAAGTTTTTCCATTTGGTGCTTTCAGGCTCTAATTCCTGTCGCTGGGGCCCTAGCCTGTGCAGTCTGTCTCACTGCTTGCTTCTTCGCCTGGTTTATCTATGTGCGAATGTGTGACCATGGTCAGCCAGCTGCCCTGTGCCCTCACTGGGTCTGCCCATTGCCACCCTGGGCCTGGGATCCGCCAACCTCCGCCTGCACATCTGGGCCTGTTCATCGAAATTTCCTGCCCGACCAGCTCCGCTGCTGACTCCGCCCCTCTTACTGGTCTGGCTGAACGGTTCTTGTTGTTGTCGGACTTCCGTACAGTTCAGTTTTCTGGGTTTTGGTTGCGTTTTTGTTACTAAAACTTTGTTGTCTTTAAACTTAGTTGTGCGAGGAGGCACAGTGTTTCCACCTACGCCTCCATCTTGGCCAGAAGTCCCTTTTTCTTTTCTTAGTGGTAAAAACTCATCTTAAAGATTACAAGGTCTATATAATAGATATTCAGATCCCAGATCAGAAACCAAAAGGCCAGTGGCTGAACCTGGCCCATTAATTTACCATATTTCATCAGTTCTAGGATGCACATATTCTCACGTTTCAGCATCTGGGCACCTGAGAAGCATCTTACGGTCACAGTTGGCGGTAGTTAGTGGTGTTTAAGATACTGAAGCATTTTACACTTGATGGTGAAATGAAGATAATGTTTACCTTGTTTTCTGTTTTTTTTAAAGTCACAACTCAGAAGTATATGAAGGAAATTCTGATCAACTGACAACTTCTTAATGTGAGATATTTCCAGTCCTTATTCAGTGGTAGATTAATGGATTTAATTATATAAAATTTCAAAATCGTGTTTATCAGTGCTTTTTACTTCCTTTTAAATTTTAAAGTTAATTTTTATTTTTTAAATACAATAAACTTAGAGCTTGTATAAAAGCAGAGAAACCAGCGTAAGGAGCCCAGATTTAACAAACATCAGAACGTAGCCCGTCTTGTTTTTATGCCCCGTTTGCCCTTGCTCTTCGCCCTCCCACCCCACCCTGGGGTTGTTTTGTGGCAAATCTAAATCATCATGTCGTTTTATCTATATTTATTTCAGTACGTGCCTCTAAAATATATGGGCTGGTTTTTTTTTGTTTTTTTAAATATTTTATTTATTTACCTTTAGAGGGGAAGGGA
>NW_028096517.1:0-2017 GCF_014824575.4 Sturnira hondurensis
AAAACAAGTGTCAGGCAAGATGGAATAGAAAAAGGCATATCAGAAGCAAGATTAAGAATCTAGGGATTTTGCTTCTCATTTTTAGAACTGAATCTTTATTATACTTTTTCCCATTAGAGGTTTTTTCAGAATCTGATGATGCTGAGAGTCCGCAGGGACTGAGGATGTGAACGAGGCTGGAGGAGGAGGGCACTGGAGGAAAGCCCGGAGAGGCCCCTGCCCCCAGCACTGTTAGTAAAAGCCACGTGGAAAACAGACAGAAGACACATGCTGATCAGGAATGAGAAATACTGACAGAGAAAATTTGCTTTAAAGGTCCAGTAACAGAACTCACTAGTGTTGAGTTAGCACCACTGGTGTGGATGGGAAGACGTGGGTGGGGGTCTTCTGTTTTACCCTGTAACAGGTGGGGTTTTTCTACTCTGTGCACTCACTGTTGAGTAGAGTAATTGTGACATCAGAGGGAACACACCCAATCATGGTTTTGTGCTTTCCTTTTAAATTTTCATCTCACTTTTATTAGTCTTTTATCCTTTTGTCGCTACCTACCTATACTGTGTCTTACTTCTTACCGAGTCTTACAGGTTATGGTACAGTGTACAATGTACTAACATCTTAAATTTGGAATGGTTTTTGGCATTTTCTGGACCTAAGGTTCAGAAATATTCAACCGGAATAGATCTTTTCTCATGAATTTCAGCCACCTTAACATCACCCTCTCACTTCTTCAGAAACTGAGCTTTGCTGTCTGGATGGCCAGGTCGCCATGTGACCTTGTGACATCATCAATGTCTGTATCACGTCCATATCAGGTCTATATCTGCCCATATCTGTGCAGTAGCACAGGGGGTCCCTCTCTTAGGAAAGATAAGGCAAGATATTCAAACAAAATATGAAACTTGGCACAGTTAAACATAATTTCTTCTCTAGGAAATCTTAACTACTGGCATGTTCGTCAGGAACTTAGATATACTGTTTTATTAGGACATATGTTACATCTTGTTTTCAAACCCCTCTTCACTCATGCTGGGGTTTGAACTTTGAAGTTATAAGATTGCCTCTTTCAGGATGTGAGAAGGGGAGAAAAGACTATGTAAGAGAAATTTAAGTTTGTGAATAGAGAAAATGGTTCTGTCACATTAGAGGCTGACTGAATAATGAGCAGGCCAAATGTGTTAAATAATGTAATTGAGGGATGCATTTTCCAACACTAAAAGTTTCATATACAGTTTTTAGCTTTGAAGGAAAGACTGACAGGTGTTGGCACAAATCAACAAGGTTGCTTTGTTAAGTGTGTTTGCAGGAAGCAAATATTTTCCAAGATACAAATAATGAGAAACTGTGATAGCATCCTTCTCTTATAAGGTTAATTAAGATGAAATAATGTATCTGTATTAACAAAAGGCCAAAGACGCACTGAACCAACGACCTGGACTTTTCACAATGGATTGGCAAGATAAAGACGGTAGATGCCACCTACTGCGGCAGCGACAACCTTCACATTTAAGGTAATACTGTTCCTTCTCAGAGCACTTGAAATTAGTTACGTGTTCAATATTTGCTTTCTCATTGTATTGTAGGCTTCCTAAAGGCAAGGGTCGTATTCTCGAAAGTTTCGCAATGTCTGGCATGCTATACCTCTCAATAATATTGATTTAAGAATAAACAAATTTTAATTTGGGAAAATTAATCAAGGCGGGAAACTGTGATAGTTAATCCAGTGTTTTTTTCCCACTAATTAAACTTTAGAAATAAAATTGAGATAGGAGTAGGCAAAAACAAATGTTACAAGAAACAGTCGGTTTTTTTTTTTTAAGATTTTATTTATTTATCTTAGAGGGTAGGGAAGGAGAGAGAGAGAGAGAAATATCAATGTATGGTTGCCTCTCATTTGTCCCCTGCTGGGAACCGGGAACTGGCCTGCAATCCAGGCATGTGCCCCGACTGGGAATCGAACCACGAGCGTGTGGTTCACAGGCCCGCACTCAATCCACTGAGCTACACCAGCCAGGGCAAG
>NW_028096518.1:0-2620 GCF_014824575.4 Sturnira hondurensis
TACTATTCTTATATTCATATATATATTTTTATCGAAGTATACTTCACATACCATATTACATTAGTTTCAGGTGGTGCACAACATAGGGATCTGACATTTATAGACCTTACTAGATTTATCATCATCTAGTAGCCATAGGTCAGCATATAAAATTATTATGATATTATTGACTGTAGTCCCTGTTCTGTATGTTATCTTCAGTGATTTATTTATTTTATAACTGAAAGCTTATATCTCTTAATACTTTTCATCTTTTCATTCACCCCCTACCTCACCCTATGGCAACCCTACTCTGTTTTCTGTATTTATGGGTCTCTTTCTGATTTGTTTTGTTGAGTTTTTTAGATTCCACATATAAATAAAATCAGAGGGTATATGTCTTTCTTTGACTGACTCATTTCACTGTTATAATACGCATTAGGTCCATCTAGCAGCTTTTGTTGCTGTTGATTGGGAAACACATCTGGAAAAAAATATTGCTTGGATTGACATCAAAAAGAATTTTGCCTACACTTTCTTCTAGGAGTTTTATGGTTTTTAGGCCTTACATTTAAGTCTTTAGTCCATTTTGAGTTTAATTTTGTGTATGGTATAAAATAGTTCTCCAGTTTTATTTTTTTGCATGCATCCGTCCAGTTTTCCCAACACCATTGAAGAGGCTTCCTTTTCCCCATTGTGCACCCTTGTCTCCTACACTATGGATTAAGTGACCATAAAGTGTGGGTTTATTTCTGGGTTCTCCATTCTGTTTCATGTAGATATATGTTTGTATTTATTTTAGAAACATCTACTGAAAGCCCACTCAGCCAAGTACTATGCTCTTTGAGATCTTAGTTTTGAAATTATTAATAAGAATAATCTTGGTATACTACACATGGAGATGATACATAGATAGATAGATGATAAGTAGGTAGATAGATAGATCTATAGATAGATAGATGATAGATGGATAAATGATAAATAGATGTAGAAAACACTGGTGTGTAAAAAAGCCATATTTATAATGTGGCTGTAGATGCCATGAGGAAACCATGGAGGTTTTGAGAAACTCTCAAGAAACCCTGTTATCCACTGTAGAGGTAAAGTATATTACAAGGAAATTTTTATTCTTCCACCTGAGAGATGGTATCTTGTTAGCAAGTCACTGATGTGAGGATCAGTGCTTCAATGTGGTGGGATGATACCAGAAGGCAGGAAGAATGGGGTTGCACACACCAGTGAAGACTGGCTTGGAATGCCTGAAGTTCCCTCAAGTTTCTTATAGTGTTAGAGCATATAAGTAATCTCTACTCTTTAATATATAAATCAGCTCTTCTGCATCTTAGATATCTCTTTTGGTACACATTGTTTTCAAAACAGATTCCATTGCAGGATTAAGATAGATCAAGTTGTCTCCTTTTCCCCTGCCGGGTTCAGAGCCATTTAGTCAGATACATGCACATCAACATCAGCATTTTTAGTGGAGTCATGTGGCTGAGGAGTGAGGTCAGACTAGCTCGCTGCTGAGCCTCTCTGCGGTCCTAGCCTTGGGACAGCCACCAAATGGGGCTGTGAACCTGCAGATCACACATGCTCCATTAGGCTCACTGCCTCATGTTAAGTGGAGCAGAAAGAGAAGAAAGTCATCAAATTTCCCGGTGTTTCTAACCCTGGATCTTCCCAGTGAGAACTGTGTCCCAAAGGTTGACCATCCTGATAAAGGGTATGAGTCACAATAGGTAAGGAGCCTTCCTCCTCAGGGAAACATGAAAAGTTGGGGATACGCATGGCTCACTTACATTCTTTAGCTTTTCATTCTTTCAACCTGGTGGTGCTGGACCTGGCCAGACTTTATTATCACCTGTACTGTCTTTAGAAAACGTTGATGCTGACCAAATTCAAATCAAACTTACAGGGAGGTGTCAGGAAATTTGTATTTTTAAAGAGCTCTCCTACTGTGCAGCCAGAGTTGAGAATCCCTGTCTTTAATTCACTGACATTAACCATTGAGCCTCTGATCAGATAATAAGGGTGAGACTGTATCCTGTGTAGAGTGAAATTAACAGTCTGTTAGAGGATCCTGGCTCCAACCTTAGAACCAAGGCCTTTTTATAGATCGTTGGAGTGCTGGTGGCATTATAGATTTGTGCTGCAAAAGGGGTGCTGAAATGGATCCCAATAGTATGTTGACAATTTAAATACAAGGCTCTGCTACTCCCAACGCTGAATAAAATGCATTCCCTTTTCTTCTTTCCACTTTAAATTATGTTACTATGTATCAGTTATAATAGTTTACCATTGGTTTTACAGTAAGAGCAAATGATAACCTGGATATCTCCATAATGTAGAAATTAAAATCTAAAGTCAAATTGTTTTGCCTTTTTGTATTTAAGACAAAAAGTCCAAACTTTTCTGATTAATTTAAGATCTAAAGAAGTTTAAAATATTTCCCAATATTTTACTGTGCTCAGTATCAGGCAGAAAGATTTTTTTGTGCCTGGGTAGATTTGGGTTTCCTTCAAGAACTGCGTGCTGAGTCAACACTTGCTGGAAGAGGGTCATTTCTTCAAGGCCTCGGAGGATTCATTAGTCAAATGCCAGATTGCTCAGAGCCTCATTATTTAAAAGTAGTAGGATATCA
>NW_028096519.1:0-1036 GCF_014824575.4 Sturnira hondurensis
TTTAGTTCTTCCGGGCATATGCCCGGGAGTGGAATTGCTGGAGCACATAGAATTTCCTTTTTGGTTTCTGAGGAACCACCATACTGATTTCCACTTCCCATCCCACAGTCAGGAGGGTTCCTATTAACCATTGACTTTGAACCGGTCCACCTGGTTGTTTATTTTATGAGAATTGCCTTTATTTTCCGTAAGTTCTGGCAGGCAGCAAGAGAGCCCACTTGAAAATTTTGGTTGAAAGTTTGGTTACAATGTTCTCTTCTAGTGTGCCCAGGATTAAGGGATTGGGCTAGCTTTCTGACACACTTAGCACTTGTGAGCCGTAAACCCACAGAGATTTTTAGAGTAAGAGCCTTTCGAATATACTGATAGGACTTCATCTCGTAAACACCTGCTTTACCACATTAGCTGAGGGTGGCTTGCTTCCGTAGATTAAATTCTTTGTCATGATTCTGAAGAGCTCATACAGTGCTTTTTTTTTTCTTCTGTCCCTCTGCATTATAGACATAAAGGAGACTTAGCAAAATAATACACACACACACACACACACACACATACATACACGCCAGTTATGTCCAATGCTGGAAAATAAGCCCTTTCTTTGGGCTTCATTTTAAATTACCCTTGGAAGAAGACTGAAAGGTATGTTCATCTGTACAGTTTTTACCGCCTGTACCTCAGGTTTTATATGCATTGGACACACGAAGTAAGTGGATTTCTGGGTGGAGGTGAGGCAGCATCTTCCCAAATGTTCCCAAACGTCTTAGATTATTGACACCTTTCTGAGGAATCTCTGACGGCTTTCCACCAGTTTGCAGGGCAGCCTTAAATGTTTAACTCTCGGGTTTGACGGAAGGTTCTGACTCTCCATTGTTGTGACATCACTTTGGTGGGAGAATTTAGCCATCAGAATGCTTATACCGAGATTTTCTTTTTTCTTTTCACCAAGTGTAATTACTCTGATAGTGGACACATAATCAGAACAAACGAGAAAGGCGGAGGGGTAGGGGTCCATAGAACCAGGTTCCCCAAGGTGTCC
>NW_028096520.1:0-506 GCF_014824575.4 Sturnira hondurensis
CATACCTCCTCCCAGACCCTGGGCTGGTGCACCTTGTCTCCAAGGTCGCAGCGGGGATGCAAGGGCCAGGGCTCCTGCTCCCTGCTGGGCAGACAGCAGAGGGAGCTCCCTCCCAGGGGGGTGGGCTGATGGGGCGCCATGGGCCGTGGCTAGGGCCCCTTCCGGCCTTCCCTGGTGAAGCATTCCTTGCTGTGAGGGGCCACTGGTCGGTGGTGGACTCTTCATCTCCTGACCTCTTGGCTGGGGTACCTGCCTGTCTCCAGCCCCAGCCTGGCCTGCAGGGGCCCCGCAGCTCTCTCCTGCTGTGTAGGCTGGGCGCTTCTACCTTCTGAGCCATCCAGGGGAAGGGGGGCCCTGGTGCAGACTTGGGGTGGACGGGAGACCAGTCTTCAGCCTTCTTTGCTGTTTCCTGCCCCCCATCCACTGCGGGGAGCCCTGGTGAAACCCACTGGAGAGCCCCATGGGCCACCCTGTTTCAGGGCTGTGTGCGGACATTTATCACTAGC
>NW_028096521.1:0-703 GCF_014824575.4 Sturnira hondurensis
TGACACATACTGTGTGACTCCACTTATACGACATTCTGGACAAGGTACAACTATAGTTAGACTGCAGATCAGTGGTTGCCAGGGATGGCAGGGAAGAGGCTGACTGCAAAAGCCTCGGGGGAGCTTTCAGGGTGACGGGATGCTCTGTGGCAGGGATCAGCACCCCTTTTCTGCAAAGGAACTGCTCCAGGCTTTGTGGGGGTGCAGGGGGATGCGGTCTGTGTGGCAGCAAGCCAACTCTGCGAGTGCAAAACCCACTCTAGACAGCACAGAAAAGAAGGGACGTGACTGTGTTTGTGGATGGACAGTGAAATTTGCATTTCATGTAACTTGCACGTTACAAATAGTCTTCTTGGGACGTGACTGTGTTTGTGGGTGGACAGTGAAATTTGCACTTCACGTAACTTGCACGTTACAAATAGTCTTCTTTGGACTTTTCCCAACCATTGAAAAATACAAGTACCATTCTTGGTCCACAAGCTGCACAAAAACAGGTGGCAGGAGGACGGGGCCTGGGAGCTATAGCTGCCCAGTCTCTGCTTCACAGCACGACTGTGGCGGCAGTCACACAAATGTGCGTATTTCTAAAAATAACTATATTCTTAGATAGTTTATTTTCTGTAG
Organism: Sturnira hondurensis; assembly: GCF_014824575.4. Lineage (NCBI taxonomy): Eukaryota > Metazoa > Chordata > Mammalia > Chiroptera > Phyllostomidae > Sturnira > Sturnira hondurensis. The sequence goes on from NW_028096521.1 coordinate 625, forward strand.
GTAGGTTTAGCTCAGTAAAGCTGACCGAAAAAGAAAAACAGACTAGTTAGCATCTTCTCTGTGCAACTTCTTTAATATA
>NW_028096522.1:0-1903 GCF_014824575.4 Sturnira hondurensis
AAGCGTTGATCAGTTGCCTCCCGTACGCACATGCCCCATCCAGGGGCCAAACTGCAACTGAACCACAACCTTTGGGTTCACAGGACGATGCCGGCCCCTCCGAGCCACAGCAGCCGGGTCCACACCTTGTTTCTTGTTGAACTCTGTAGCTGCTCACCCCCTAAGAAAAACAACTCTGTGTTGTAAACAAACACTCAGACAAGATACTTGTTACGAGTACAGGACACAGTTTCCGGCACCGGCACCGTAGAGTGGATGAGAAAAAAGGCAGTGCAAAGTAAAACTCTTCCAGTGATTTGAAACGTTCTGAAAGTTTCTCCATCTACAAAATGAAAACATGTAATACTACAAAGAGGACCCAGAGAGCCATGCTAAGCAGCCCGCTGGCCTGATGCTGAAGAGTGGTCTTGGAACTCACTGAGTCCTTGTGGGGAATTGCAACACCTACTATGTTACTTAGACACGTTTTCATTATTCTCACGTCTTTCTTTCCAGGCCCCTTTTGAAATTAGCCAGTCTTGCCACACCTGTTTCAGAGGTATAAGAGAACTGCCCAAGTTCAAGCACAACAGGGACAGAGTCTGTATTCAGTTCCCCTTGGGTCGCAGTTTTCTGGGCACCGAAGCGGCCTGGAGGGATTTCAGAATGTCTTCCAGAAGGTTCTGAATGTGCCAGACTTTTTCAAAACAACGAACACTCGGTGCCTTATCCACACACGGCATTTTCTTTCCTCTCTTTGTTCTGCGATAACAAGAAAATGTAGAAGGGATTTTGTTTCTATCAGATTCTTAGCAGGGTCTGGTTTTTTTCCATCTATTCAATATAATTGACGAAAGGTCAGTTGGAACATTGCCTTTCAAATGTAGCTACAACTACTTTATTTCTGAGAACAGAAGTCATTTTTTTTTGCCTAAGTTACTGCACAGTTAAACCTAAAAATAAAAGCGCAGTTGCCAATGGAAGTCCTCATCACAGTAGAGTCACACTGACTGATTTTTTAAAAACTACGTTCACTTCATTAGGCTTCAAAATAAACAGTAAAGAAACCAATCTGAAAATACAAAAATCAACACAAGTTCATTGTCAGAAAAGTCAGAGATTTAAAGAAACAACAGTCACGGGCAGTCCGACCGTGCAGCCGTGACCACCGTTGGGTTTGAGAGGGCGACGCCGCGGCCCCTTTGCCCCAGTTGGTCCCGGTCACTCGGTGCGGAGCCTGCCCTCGCGTCCTCCCGGACACTTGGCGCCCCTGGGACGGCGCTCGTTCCGTTCCTTTGTCACCCTGCTCTGCGGCGAGTGCACGGTACGCGTGTTAAGGTGCACCTCATGCATATGTGCTCTCGCATAACACCTCTGTAATCTCATTAACGGGCACATTCTATACGATATGCTCTTGCCCAATACTTTTGTCATGTCATATATTACAAATCATGTATGCATGTAATCTCTACACGTATGACACTTCTAAAACACAGAGGGCCTTTGTCTCTAGCTTTCTTTTTCTGTTTCTGCCGCGCCTGCCGCCTCTGAGCTGAACGTCAGATCTCTCGTCATCTCAGCTGAGCCCCTTATTTTTCTGTGGCATGAATGATGCCCCTGGATACCCTGGCTGTTCTTCTTTTAGGAATGCAGCACCGCAGCTACGAACTTGACCTCCAAGACAGACTTGTTGGGTTCACATCCGGGCGCTGCCGCCTACCGGCTCACCCTCCGTGTGTCAGGTCCTCGGAGCCACAGCGACGGAGCGAACAGGCCGTCCCGAGAGCACTGTTGGGAGGACGAAAGGACACCCGTGCCTCGGTCAGAGCAGAGCCAAGCAAACAGAAGGAGCCCCGCCCACATTCGCCAGTTGTTTGAAGGATAACACGAGAACGCTACTCTTTGGGACTCTTACGAAGCTGTG
>NW_028096523.1:0-763 GCF_014824575.4 Sturnira hondurensis
GTTGAATCATTTACTGAGTAGTATTAGTGAGAAGAACATCAACCACTTGCGCGGTTTGAATGGATTCCCTAAGGGTTACAGATGCAGTAGTCATGACCCCTATTATTCAAATAGAAGAAAATATGGAGGAAATAAGCATGCCTATGAATTGGCAGGTTCTGACATAGCTGAGGGGCTTACTGAGAGCACTTAATCCTCCTGGATCAGCCCACTCTGGGGTAAGGTTAATAGGAACCCAGGCCTGAGCCTGTTGGCAAATGACAAATATGGTGGTGAGATTCAATTCAGTGATATTTGCACGTGTTAAACAGCTGGTATATATATAGTGCCAGGAGTAGTGGGGAAAGTATATACAGTAGAGGTCTCATTATACACAAGTCGAGGTGCACCAGGGATGGCTACAAATAGATAAGCATGAGAAGTACATACAGTAACCCAGGTACATGTAATATTCCAAATGTTAAGGTAACCAAAGGCATTGTCTTTCTTTCAGATGAGTTGAAATGGTCCTGTCTGACGGTCATCCAACAAAAGGGAGCTCCATCTTCCAAGTAGAAGTGTGCCTTGGGCTAGTATGAGTAAGACCATTTATACTGAGAATAGGGGCTCCTGCCTGTCCTCTATGTCAACTAAGTTTATTATACACTGTGAGGGGCATAGGGTTTATACTTGCCGAGCCTACTATGGCATAAGTCTTCCACTTTGCACCCCAGTTTTCTACTACTAGAGGGCTGCTAATGATATCGATTAATGATGGTGTTTG
>NW_028096524.1:0-1375 GCF_014824575.4 Sturnira hondurensis
TTTTTACACTACTCAGGAGTGTCCAGAATATGCTTAGTAAGAATCTCTGTTTCTCTCTCATTCTGCGTGCAGACTGGTGCTGCCACCGTGCTCATTTACATTTAAAAGAAGGGAGGGACAGCTATCCATTCATCCAGCATCCACACCCCTCTGTTGACTGCCCCCACTGAGCCGGGCACTGCCCATGCCCTGGAGCCTTGGGCTCAGTGCTCCCCACGCGGGATTCTGCCCCTTCTCTCTCTGTGACACCCTCTTACCGGTCACCATGGGGTGTGATGGCAAGTGCCAGGTCCCTGTGACCTGTGAGCACTTGACCGCAGAGATGCTTGTTGCCCTTGGTCTTTGTGGAGGAGTGGGAAGGGCCATCGTGTCTCGAGGAGGGTGACAGCCAAGAGGAGAGAGCAGGGGGTGGGGGGTGGGGGAGGCTGGACCTGTAGCGTCAATGCGTGAACTTGAGTTAGTGTCAGGAGGGTGCTGAGCCCTGGCCTCCGTGAAGGTGCATCCTGGCTGGTCTTAGGGCAGGTGGCATCTGGTGTCACAAGTACCAGAGGGTGGGACCCTTCATCTGTCCTTGTAGCCACTGGCTGAGGGGGACCAGTTCCAGGTGCCTATGATTCTGCCTCTTCCCACCCACCCTCCCGAAACTTCATCTCGGCGCCTTATTTCTGCACCCCGGGCAGCGTTCACCGAGCGCTTGGCAGGCGGACAAGCCCGGCGCTAAGGGCTGGACACCCACTTTACTCAGCTGACCTTTACTGATTGCTGGCAGGGCTGCACAGCCGCTGACCGCTGGCCAGCAGGGCCAGGCGGGCGGTCTCTCACACCCCCACCCCTCCATCCTCGTGTGACGCCTCTTCCCTTTGAGGGGGTTCTGATCTCACGAGAGTCTTGTTCATCCCTGACTATCAACAGATCCCCAATAAAGTTTTATTCAAAAAAGCCCCAGGGTAGTTATTTTATTACTTAGTGAGCTCCTAAAATATGCAACTCCAAGAAGCCAAAGAAATGCCTCCTGAAGGCAGGCAGGGTGATAGTTAGGGGCAAAGAGGCCCTCCTTTGCCCATCAAACTCTAGAAATGAACGCCTGCTGGTTTCATATCACCTGGCCCCAAAGAATGTCCATGAGGAATCATGGAAATTTGGGGCGTGAGGTTGATTCAGTGCTTTTCACTCACCTTAGGGGGCCCGTGGGGCTGGAAGCCAGCTCCTGCCGCCCCCGTGCTGACAGCCCCCCTTCCCCTTTGCCCTCCCCACCTGCTCGCGCCCCATGGGGCAGGGCAGCTCGGGGCGCCTTGTCAAGATCCCCCTCGGCACACACCGGTGTCAGGTATGTGGACAGTCTAGTCGTTTACTTGCTGTGGGCTCCGACCGCGAT
>NW_028096525.1:0-1011 GCF_014824575.4 Sturnira hondurensis
CCCCCCGCCCCGCGAATGTGTCACAAGCTGTTGCACACCCCACAGGCACTCCAGGGGAAACCAGCCAAGGCATGTCCGTGTGCATTTGTTCTGCAAATGCACCGCACCGCTGTTCTTTTGGGGGGGTTGTGTCACTCCATCAGAATCTATCTGCCCACTGTCTTCCTCTCCACTTGGACATCTCATAGGCATCTTACACCTAAGATGCTCCAAAGCAAACTTGTGATTTCCACATCCTCCTAAACTTGTCCCACTCTCTAGTCTTCTTTTTCTCAATAATTGACAGTTTTATTCATTTGGTTCCTCAGATCAAAAGCCTTGAAGCCATCCTTTATTCTTATCTCATACCTCACAGCCAAAGCACTGGCCAACCTTGTCTTCCCATCCATCAAAACAAATTCCAACCCTTATCTCTTCTCACCTTGCCATTGGCCACCACCCAAGAGGTGAGACTGGCTATAATTCTTAAAGGATGATGTAGTCCTTTGCTCTTAACTGTCATGGATACCTCACACAAATATGTGTGCACACACATGCACATACATGCACACCCCCCCAATACTGATATTATGTTTGAAATAACCAGAGATGATCTTTTCAAACATATTTTTTCCACAACTATTAGGTGTCACTAAAAAAGGAACTAGTAGAGGATGAAACATGTACCCAATAAGGCCATATCTTTCTGCTTTCAGTCGCTTCTGTGTCTATGTCAAAAATGTGTGGGAAAAACAAGTTGTTCATTTTAAAATGGCTTTTCCCTAGAAATAACAAGAATATATCACTTGTTGTGAATTTGTACATCATTTATTTAGGTTTATACATCATTTATTGATCCTTATACTTTTTTTGAGATATTAAAGAAGAGCATTTAGATGGCATTTCTCTTTTTCTATACATGTGGTATATATGTGAGAATACATATCACATATAATATGCAATATCATCATATAATATATTACATAAAATAGCATCTAAAATATATAATTTTTGCCTATGATTTTGGTTACA